>NC_141029.1:47625000-47852500 GCF_052040795.2 Danio rerio | reverse complement strand
CATGTGTGTATAAAAAAAAACAACCCTGCAGCTTTGGTTTGCTCGAGGCTAGACTGGAGGAGGCTTGATGTGGGTGGCTGCTGCTGTTTCTGGCAGGTTGGGAGGTTGTGGATGTGAGATGTCACCTGTGATGGAAAGCGTGACTGTTGAAAAAACCTTTTTGGTTGCTGCGCAAGTGAATAAAGGTCTCATTTATCGACATTCTGGCATGAAATAGTTCAGCCAGAAATGATAATTCATTCATTTGCTTAACCTTGGGTTGTTACAAAACTGTTTGACTTTGAATTTCCTTCGAAATTTTGAAAGGGCTGTTATTATGCCTTTTTTGTAGGATGTAATGTAAGTCTCGGGTGTCCCCAGCGTATGCCTGTAATGTTTCAGTTTAAAATACCTTATAGCTGATTTATTAAACGGCTCTCTGGGCTCTTATTACTGCCCCAAAACGTACAATTAGACATTAAACATTGTTCTGAGCTGAAATAGTTTATTCTTTCTTTAATCAAATGCAAAGCTGGCAGAAATGAAAACAGCTGCTGGAGTATACACTAACCTATGCATTATTCAATCACAAGATCGCGCCAAACAGTCAAAACACAAAGCTGGCAGAAATGAAAACAGCTGATGGAGTATACACTAACATTACTCAGTCACAAGATGGCGCCAAACAGTCAAAAACACAAAATTGGCAGAAATGAAAACAGCTGATTGAGTATACACTAACCTACATTAGTCAGTCACAAGATGGTGCCAAACAGTCAAAAACTCAAAGCTGACAGAAATGAAAACAGCTGATCAAGTATACACTAACATTGCTCAGTCACAAGATGGCGCCAAACAGTCAAAAACACAAAATTGGCAGAAATGAAAACAGCTGATGGAGTATACACTAACCTAGACATTATTCAGTTACAAGATGGTGACAAACAGTCAAAACACAAAGTTGGCAGAAATGAAAACAGCTGATGGAGTATACACTAACCTAGACATTATTCAGTTACAAGATGGTGACAAACAGTCAAAACACAAAGTTGGCAGAAATGAAAACAGCTGATGGAGTATACACTAACCTAGACATTATTCAGTTACAAGATGGTGACAAACAGTCAAAACACAAAGTTGGCAGAAATGAAAACAGCTGATGGAATATACACTAACCTACATTAGTCAGTCACAAGATGGCGCCAAACAGTCAAAAACTCAAAGCTGACAGAAATGAAAACAGCTGATCAAGTATACACTAACATTACTCAGTCACAAGATGGCGCCAAACAGTCAAAAACTCAAAGCTGACAGAAATGAAAACAGCTAAAGTATACACTTACCTAGACATTATTCAATCATAAGATTGTGCCAAACTGTTAAAAACACAAAGCTGACAAACGAAACTGGCCAAATAAAGCACTCTACCTTTAGGTGAGGTTTGGTACTTTAGGGTGGAAAATATCCAAACTTTGAGAAAACATCAGCTCTTTTCTTTTAGTTACTGCATTTGTCAATAAACTTTGCTTTCTTTATCGTCCACAAGTGCAAAATTATCTTTGGCTTCACCACACAACCACATCAACGTTTACATCACACATACCCCATAAAACAGGCAACACAAATAAATTCAATGTCATTACATAAATCACGTTAAAAACACAATTGAACCCTATTTATACTTAAAACCCAGTATTTAAAAAGACCTCATTAATAGACCTTCTCTTGAATATATGAATGTAGATGTAAGTATATGGCTGTGAACATATTCACTGATGGTCAAGTTAAAGTTCCCGCATGAGCCTGCGTTATTCAGCGGTTGTTATTTCAGACTAGCATACGTTGGAATGTCGCAACTGACCAATTAGAATTGAGAATTCCAAACATTCATGTAATAATCACAGATAACAACCACTGAAACTAATACGTAATAACACAGGGCTCACATGGGTACTTTAAATCATGTTGACCATTATTGAATATATCTCTATTTATATTTTCATATTTGTTTTTCACACAACTCTTTTGACTATTTGTCGCCATCTTGCGATTGAATAATAAGTGGGTTAGTGTTGGTTTACATCTTTTTAAAATTTTAAGAAATTATTACAACTCAGATCATTGTCTTTGAGTCTAATTTTTAGTGTTGTATAGACATTTAATAAGCTGGATAATGTACATCTAGCTGGTTGTTTTCACAGTATGAAGCCCTCCAGTCTTATACAACAGCACTCCATTTCACAATGCGCTGCTGATAAAGCTGTCAGGCTTTATTCAGTGAGAATAGCTACCTAGATCTTCATTATGCCTTACTTCATTACACCATGCTGTAAATACCCCTTTTTGGGCTGGAAGCATTTTAAATTCATAGTGCTTATTATTGTCATTAATTGTTGTTACTAAAATAAAGTTATTAGTGCTGTTAAATGATTAATTGCATCCAAAATAAAAGTTTCGATATCAGGGTGGCTGCGGGGTCTTAAAAAGTATTAAAAGTTGCTTAATACGTTATGAGAAAATTAAGGCCCCTGAAAAGGTATTAAAAAGTCTTAATCGTGTTTTTACAAGGTCTTAAATTTTGTTCAAGCATTGTCCAAAGTGCTTGACTGCAAAACAGCATAAATATATTTATTTTCCTCCTAATATTATGCTTGATGCACGCGATTGGTTCGGACTGGGGCGCGTCTGGCCAAACTCCTCCGTCCGGGTGATGTCACGTAATTTGCGATAAACAAGGGAAGGTGATGTGACGCTCTCCACATGTAGCGAAACCATAGAGCGAAACAGATGGCAGAAAGGGAAAATGTCAGTTTGCGTACTCTCCTGGTTGGAAAAAGACGAGTTTAAACAGTGACTGAAGTCTATTGCTGAAAACAACCACGTAATTTTCTTTGTTTCTTTTGAGCTTATCTGAGTTTTGTTGCATGGTTGTGCCTCATTGATTTATTTAACTAAAACTGGTTATTAGCTACTGTTTATTTACAACTGTTCATGAAGTTAAAGGCTTGATACTGATTAAAACTTGATGTGGTGATGAGGTCTTAAAATATTCTAAGAATATCTTTAAAAAGTCTTAAAAAGGTATTAAAATTATCTTTAGGATTCCTGCATATACCCTGAATATACATAATGAGTTTAAAGTTCACTTTACATGCATTAAGACAAGCCACTTTGACTGTCAAAATAGCGGCAAGCTAGCTTCTTTTCACTGCCCACACAGACATCACTGTGCTTTCCCAGACACCACTAAAACATGCATTCCCATCACAGCACTGTGATGACATTTCCACCACTTTTCTGTGACTCAAAGCCTGCTGTGATCCCTTCAGACCTCCAGTGGGTCAGTCAGTGCAGTCAGCTGGGCAGTGTGTGGGGCACAGGGTGGATTTGAGGTGAGGTTTGGTGTTTCAGGGTGGAAAATTTCAGGCACAGCTGTGGACTTTGGCCACTTAAGTATCTGGGCCTTTTGCCCACCTGCGGCCAGAGGACAAGTGCCATGTTCCAGAAGGCAGAGAAGTTCCAACCACATCCAACCAGCGTTGAAGGATGTTGTGTAACTGGGCATCATGGTTAATGCACTGCTGAATAGCTGCGTGTGAAAGAAACCTCCCTGTAAGAAGCATTCATGAGTCAACAACATGACCGTTTATTGATTTCTAGAGGGATTTTGGTTTTGTTCTTTAGATTTTGAGGTCCTAAATTTAAAATAATCAAACAAAATGTTAATAAATTAGGGGAGAAACTATCCTAAAATACACAGTGCTCTCAGAACTTAGAACGTTTGGAAGGTATTTTATAGTCGGCACAATTCTTTGTAGTAAAAAAAAAGTCAATACAATTTTTCTGAATTTACTATTTTTTACTTTTGATTTCATTTTGATTGATTCATTCATTTTCTTCTCAGCTTAGTCCCTTTATTAATCCGGGGTCGCCACAACGGAATGAACCACCAACTTATCCAGCACGTTTTTACGCAGCGGATGCCCTTCCAGCTGCAACCCATCTCTGGATAACATCCACACACACTCATACACTTCGGACAATTTTAGCCTACCCAATTCACCTGTACCGCATGTCTTTGGACTGTGGGGGAAACCGGAGCACCCGGAGGAAACCCACGCGAATGCAGGGAGAACATGCAAACTCCACACAGAAACGTCCACTGACTCAGTCGAACCAGCGACCTTCTTGCTGTGAGGCAACACCACTAATGCGCTACTGCGTCGCTATTTCATTAGACATAAATTCCATAATTTAGAATGAATATTTAGCAGTGAGTATTTTATACATTTGCTGAATAACTTGATGTTTATCACTTTCATGTAATTGTACATTTTAATTAATGTAATATTAAGATGCATATGAAATTACTTTTAGCAACAAAAAAATAAATAGAGAATTTATTCAATTTAAAACAAATGTCTAATAAATAATATATTAAAATAATGTAACTTATAATAAATTATACGGGAAATATTTAGTATTATTGTATTAGTATTTTTTAGATACAATATAACTGACTTTGTGTCAGCCCCTTTTTTAATTTGAATAAATTAGCATTTCAGGAGCATTGGTGTTTTTTTGAATATATAAATACAATATATAAAAATATTTAATATTTAGATAGACGTATATACTTTAGCAGTATATTTATACAACAGTTCTGTCTGGTTCTTGAATCTGATTGGCTGATAGCCGTGTAATATTCTGGCAGTAACGGCACTCGTCCAGCCTATTAACACTTCACCCTTGTGTATTACTCCGCCCACATACAATAACAGGCGGAGGACACTCTACAGTTTGACAAATATTCTGTTGGACAATATAATGTACTTTTGAGGCTTTTTTTAGTCGAGAATGTAGCTGTTTAGATTGCAACCATGCAGTTTATTTATAAGGATAGTGCCTATTTTAAAGTATTTATCATTTCGGAGAGACATCGTGGCGGCGGCCATTAGCCTGTCTTTGAGCAAAGACCGCATAATAAGCCCTAAGTGAAAAACAGCGTCATTTCAAACTACAGCTGAACAAATCATTATTAAACAGGTAAATGACTTTCTAAGTTGATCTCTCTCTGTTGTATGTTGTAGTGCTGTATTTATACCATAGTAATATTGTGATCTCCCGATTGCAACAGAGAAATACTGGAAAATCTCTGTAGACTGATGGCATTTGATGCCATTCAGCTTTATAAGCTTAAAATGTGAGCAAAATCACCTGTTTTGTTTGTTTTGACTATTACCCCAGTCCCCCTCTCACACACACACACAAACACACCATAAACCTCTGCTGCAGAGCGTCTTTATTAACAAATCTCCATGGAAATGAAGTCTTACACAAATCAGGCCTGTAGCATCAACTACACCTACACTGGAGCAAAGAGCGCCAAGCCCAGTCAAACCTCCAGTTTCTCCAGCTGCACTTCAGAAAGACAAATCTGTCGTCTTAATATAGACTCACAGCTGTGAGGCCAGGAGGAATGCAGGGCCCGGCCGAACTCAGAAACTCAGTCAAAAAATCCTCCATCTGATCAATGTGCGTGTCGTCTTCTTCCGATGCAAGCTTTGATGACCCTTGCAAAGTCCTGTCGCCACTGCCAAGACTAACAGAATCTGAGGCGTGTGCATGTGTATGTGTGATTGTGTATGCATGTGCAGGGTTCAGCGCTAAGGATTTTTTTTATTGGTCAAATCAGGCCAATGATTCAGATTTTTACTAGGCCTGGCAAAATTGTCACTGGCCCCATCAAAAAAAAGAGAAGTTAATAGTTGTTTTAGCCACATATTTTAAACAATGTGTCAATAATAACATCTGTGAATCTGGAATTTAAATATTTAAGAAATGTTAATAAATGTATAATGAGCAAAATTCAAGATGTTATGAAAACTAAAATAGCAGAATGAAAAATGTGCGGGTATTTTATTTCAGTTTGAAATTTGCCAACTTGTTCAAAACATCACTTCATTTTTTTTCTTTTTTTTTTTTTGTCGTATTGTTCCCACGTAAATGTCTGCTTCCAAGACGTTAGAACCAGACATTTTCCTTTACCCTTCTAATTTGATGTTGCCGTCACCTTACTTTACTGGTTGTTAACAGGATACGGGAAAATTTAGCATGCTCAAAACATCAAATCAGATAAATCTAATCAATTCACAACGTCATGGAGAAGGTAGCATTTAAAGACTTAAAAGCACAAACTTAAAATGCACGCAACTGATAAATAGTCGCAGTCAAATAAAACTTCAGTGACAAGGCAGCATTATCCCAATCGGGCCAGTAGTGATCCTGTCTACTGTCCCAAGCGTCTCTCACGCTGGCCCTGAGCCATCAGGCAGTCCTTATTGTTGAGCCCTGATGTGTGTATACCTTGTATTCCTCACATTGTGGCCACTATTATGTAAATCGCTCATAAATCGCACCAAATTAAGTATTTTAAAAATGTTAAAATATTGATTGTTTCCTGTGAGGATCGGTTTGGGTGTAGGGTTTATACTGTATGGGAAATATGTATAAAAAGCTGTACAAGTGAGTAAACCCACTGCCTACAAAGAGCTGATTTTTGGTTTTGGATATTTTTGTGGTACACTTTGCGTCCTTTAGTACCAATTGAGCATTGTGTCAACGCCACAGCCTACCTGAGTACTGTTGCTGACCATTTCCAACTATTTATGACCACAGTGTACCCATCTTCTGATGGCTACTTTCACCAGGATAACACGCCATGTCATAAAGTAGCTCAGTGGCTCCTCTGGCAGCAATGTACGTGACATCCTACTGCTGACTCTCCTCTATTCCCTCCTGAACTGTAGTTCCGTTTCTGACATGTTCCCAGGGCTCTGGTTTAAAGTAAATTGCAATTTATTTGCCCTTTGGGTAACGGGGCAACTGTGTTTTAATGCAACTACGAACACCAGCACCGAAACAGGCCTGCAATGGGGATTAGTTAATTATTTTATTCATTTTATATGGATTATTTTTGGGCTTTTCCAAATGAACTGTGGATTTTGCTGTTTATTTGAGTTTGATAGAGGGAGAAATATAAGCTTTATTTTAAAACAAACCTTTATTTCTTTTGTTTGCACATCTTTGTTTGTTTAATTGTATTTTGTACTTATTATTTAAAAGTATTTTGTACCAGATTGGTTGTGTTTATTATTTATATTAATAGATATGAGGTTATAAGTTTCTTTTTTGGGTTAAATTACAAATTAGAGTGATCCACTTTATAAGAATTCAGGGCCCTTCCAACGCCACAGGGAAAGGGCGCTACACTTGCATTTAAGGTTTGCATTGCAAATCCAATTGAATCCACTTGTTTGGTAAAAAAAAAAAAGTCAATATATCTACTACAAGACAGATTTTATTACTTTACAAACTGTATTGTAAAATAATCCTATAAAACATTTGCATATTAGTTAATAATATAGCTGAAATATATAATAAAGGATATTCACACACATTTACATGAGTAAAAAATAAACTCAATAATGGGAGAAAAAAATGTGTGGAAAAATCTGATTCCATGTGGGTCTAGTGATATATCATTGCCTGCAATACACCTGTAAAAATGTTCTCATCCAATAAAAATTAGTCTTCCTGCGATAACAGGGATAAAATCTACAATCTGGCATCTGCCTCCACAATCTGGAAATGGTTTAGTCAGGACTGTACAGTGCTAGAAAAAATGAATGCAGTACAGTAGCATGTGTGCGATACAGTTTGGCATGAGTTTGAGACTGTTTACAATAAGTTTTACTTCAACTTCACTTAATAATATCAGTTCAGAGTTTGAAAGGATGCCATTTTGTGATCATACAGGGATTTATATGTTGTGCTTGAACTTTCTAGATTTTCATGAGAGGAAGAGTGAATTGATTTTGCTCGGCCTGTCAAATTCTTCCAGAGCACCCATAGTTAATCTAGAAAAATTAAGTTTTTCTATGAAGCCCTGGGTAAAAAAAATCTAGGTCAGTGATCACCAAACTTGTTCCTGGAGTGCCGGTGTCCTGCAGATTTTAGCTCCATCCCTAATCAAAAACACCTGAACAAGCTAATCAAGGTCTTTCTAGGTATACTTGAAACATCCAGGCAGGTGTGTTGAGGCAAAATGGAGCTAAACCCTGCAGAGACCCTCCAGGACCAGAATTGGTGACCCCTGATCTAGGTGTTATTCTTGATGATGGCTTGAGCTTTGACAAACAGATAAATGCAGTGGTCAAGTCCCTATTCTTTCAGCTTCGACTTTTAAAAACAGTCAAACCTATTTTATCCAGAAAAAAATTTAGAAAATAAAACCCATGCTTTTATTACCACTAAATTGGACTACTTTAACTTATTATACTTTGGCATTAGTCAGAAAATATCCCGGTTACAATTAGTTCAAAATGCTGCTGCAATGCTTTTAACAGGTACAGTAACAAGAAACATGAGCACATTACCCCAGTTTTACGCTCTTTGCACTGCGCTCTATTGAGTGACATTTAAAATGCTTCTCTTGATTTTTAAATCTCTAAATGACCCGGAACCTTCTTATCTGTCAGACATGTTAATTGAGCATCAGCCTGGTTGGTCTCTTCGGTCATCTAACCTGAGACTGTAAATGCATCCCTAAGTCAAGGCTGAAATGCAGAGGTGACCGTGCCTTCGCAGTAGCTGGTCCTAGGTTGTGGAATGCTCTGCCCCTCTTTATCCGATCTGTTTCATCCCTGTCTGTTTTTAAATCTAGGTTGAAAACTTTGATTGATTTGGCATTTTATCAGTTAAAATTGTCTTAGCTATCATTTTATAATATATATATATATATATATATATATATATATATATATATATATATATATATATATATACACACACACACACACACACAAATTGTTTTGATTTGTACTGTGCAGCACATTGGTCAACTTCTGGTTGTGTTAAATAGTTATATATATATATATATAAGTAAAATTGGCACTATATCAGTAAATGGGGAAGGAATCATACAGATTTGATAATACTTTGTCCAGGAAAAATATCTAGAATGGTTTGAAGAACATAGAACGACCATAAATTGCATCATTTATACATTTATTGTCTTCATGGCTGATTAGTTTAAGCGTTTTATCTTCTTTTCCTTCAGCTACAGCGATGGCTGAATATCTTTACTTCTGTGCTGCATATGTTAAGCTCAAATAATTTATTCTAGAAATATTACAGATAATTATATCTAGAGATGCAGCACTTTTTTGTATCTACATATGAACTGTCATCATTAGTATCTGTAAATCTCATGATAACCACAATAAAGCACAAAAGTATGTATTTTTAAATATATACACACTACCTGAAAAAAGTCTTGTTATATCCAAGTTTTAGGGACAACAAATAACTTGATTTCTTGTTGGTTATTTTGTATCAGCATTGGCTTTTATGAAAGGCAAAAGCCTCTAGATTACAGTTATACCAAAATAAAATATGATCATGCCTTGATTTTTAATGATTTAATTAGGACAGTAAGGTCTGACTTTGCTTAGACGAAAAGTCTTGTCACTTAACAGAAATAATGTCCAGTATAGAATATAAAGTTATGGTGAAGTGGAAAAAGAATGAATATTGTGTATGACTCCCATAAGCTTGGAGGACTGCATCCACACATCTCTGCAATGACTGCGATGCTCTGTATGTCACCCATGTCTAGCACACACACAGTCTTGTTGTCATACGGTCTCTGCTCAGCTCCAGGCAAGCCAGTCTGTGCAACAGGCAATTTTTGGTTCAGCAATCGCAACTTTACCACAGAATGAGCCGTAAAAACCACAAACATCCCATGAATCATCCAGAATCTGGTTTTATTCCTTGGAATTGAAATGTTTTTGCTCTTCCCATGATCTTCAACTGGTGTTTTGACTATATTTAACTGACAGTAGCACTGCTTCATCATCTTTGGGTCGTTTGCCATGAACGCTTAAAGGGATTTTTCACATAGGAGTTAAAACTGTCATCCTTTACTCAGCCTTAAGTCATTCCAAGCACATGTGATTTGATTTCTGTTGTAAAAGAGACTGAATGTTTACTGAAGTGTCAGTGAATGATGTCAGGTCCAAAAAACAAAACAAAAAAAAAACATGAAAGCATGATAAAAGTAGTTCACATGACGCAAGTGCACTATTTTAAGGGTTATGCTAAGTCATACTGTAGATTTAACTTAAATTTACATGATCTAATACATTTGCGATTAGTTACTTTATATATATATATATATATATATATATATATATATATATATATATATATATATATACACACACACACACAGTTGAAGTCAGAATTATTAGCCCCCTTCAAATTTCTTTTCTTCTTTTTTAAATATTTTCCAAATTATGTTTGACAGAGCAAAGACATTGTCACAGTATGTCTGATAATTTTATTTTTTTTTCTGGAGGAAGTCTTATTTGTTTAATTTCGACATTTTAACAATTATTAACGGATTTAACAATTTTAGGAACAAAATTATTAGCCAATTTAAGCTATGTTTTTTTCTCGATAATCTATAGAACAAACCATCATTATACAATAACTTGCCTAATTACCCTAACCTGCCTAGTTAACCTAATTAACCCAGTTAAGCCTTTAAAGGTCACTTTAAGCTATATAGAAGTGTCTTGAAAAATATCTAGTCAAATATTATTTACTGTCATCATGGCAAAGATAAAATGAATCAGTTATTAGAGATGAGTTATTAAAACTATTATGTTTAGAGATGTGTTGAAAAAAATTGCTCTTGGTTAAACAGAAATTGGTGAAAAAACAAACAAGCGGTCTAAAAATTCAGGGGGGCTAATAATTATATTTATTTATTTATATGTTTCTTTATTTACCCAGATAAATAAAAACATTGAGATCAAGATCTCATTTACAAGGGTGACCTGACCAAGAGGTCCACAACACACGACTTATGAAAAAAATACGAATAATATTTATAATAAGTAGAAAATTAAGATAATATACAACAACAGTTAGTTGTCCAGCTATACCACATTAAAATATATTAAAAACACATACATTGAGAAATGGACTGTTGTTGTTTGTTAAAAAGGATAGAGTGAAACAATGTAATTGGGATTAGCTCAGACATTTTAGTTCAGACTGAAGAGTATTCCAGGATGAGGGATGGCATGAATAAAGGCTCGCTTCCCTATTTCAGTTTGAATCCGGGGAACAGTCAAATGATAAGATTCACTTGAACGTAGAGCATACTGGCTTTTGACTAATGAAGAAGGGAACTTAGATATGAAGGCACCAGGCCTAGAAGAGCCTTGTAGACCAGTCATCCAGTGGGTGTACCTTCTTACATACAGAGAAGGCCACTCAGCTTTGACATACAGTTTACAATGGTGAGTAAGTCTCTGACAGCCTGTAACAAACCTGTGATAGACAGAGTTTAAAGGCTGAAGACATTTGGTCGAAGCATTCATATATAAAACCATCACCATAGTCAATCAATGGTAAAAATGTTGCAGACACCAAATGTTTGCGAGCTTTAGGAGAAAAGCAGGATGCATTTTGATAGTAAAACCCAAGCTTAACCTCAATTTTCGAACCATATTTGCTATGTGTTCTTAAAGGAAAGCTCCTGATCGAGTAGAAAGCCTAAATACTTATAGCTGGACACTAAATTTATTTCTTGACCTTGGGCAGTGGTAATTAATGCTTGGTTTTGCACAGGAGTTGGACAATTTGTGAAAATCATTCATCCAGATTTGTCTACATTTAAAACCAGTTGAAGATCCTTAAGACGAGACTGAACACTGTTTAAAGCAGACTGTAAAAAGTGTATGGCCTGAGAAAATGAAGGAGAGCTGAATAGCTTTCAACAATTCAAAAAATGGTTTGGAACTGTTTTAAAAAGTTGATGATGAGTAATGATGATATAATGTTGATAGACAAAAAAAAGCTTTTAAAAAAATGTTCGGAAATTAAAAAAAAAAAATCTCAGTAGTTGGAAAAAACATACAAATATCTCTTATGAAAAGATTTAAGGGAGAGTTCACCCTAACAAAATTAAAATTCTGTTATAATTTACTCACCCTTAACTTTTTAAACCAGTTTTAGTTAGTTAGTTTGCTTGGTTGTTATAAGATATTTTGAAGAATGTTGAAAACCTGTAACCATTGACTTCTACACTAGTTGTTTCTCCTATGGAAGTCAATATTTACAGATTTCCAACATTCTTCAAAATAGCATATATTTTTTTCACAATAAAAAAAAATGTTAAACTCAAGTCAAGATTGAGTAAACAATGACAGTTTTTTTCCCCTTAAATCTGCCTTTAAAAACTCACATGCTCTTGTTCCTGTTTTGTATTTTTGTAACAGGAATGTAGTAATATTTTCTACGTTAAAAAAGAAAAAAAAATCCCCAAAAGATGATTGAACAACCATACAGTAAAAATCTTTTAAAAAGAGATTTAAAAGGGATGGTTCATCCCAAAAAATCAGTTTGAGGTGTTTTTTTTCCCCCACAAAAGAAGATATATTAAAGAATGTTGGAAACCTGTAACTATTGACTTCCATAGTAGCTGTTTTCCTTCCATGAAAGTCAATGGTTACAGATTTCCAACATTCCTCAAAATATCTTCTTTTGCATTCAACAATTGAAAATACATGGTTTGAAACAAGTCGAGGATGAGTTAATGATGACATAATTGTCATTTTTGGAATAGATGATTAAATAAGAAATGAACACTGTCCTTTCAGAAACTCGCACGCTCTTGTTCTTATGTTTTGTTTTTTGTGTTTTTCTAACAGGTCGGTGGTGATGCCGATAGCGAATGAGTTTTCTCCAGACGTGGTGCTGGTTTCCTCAGGCTTCGACGCTGTGGAGGGGCATCCGCCACCTCTGGGAGGATACAAGCTCACGGCCAAATGTGAGTGTTGTGCTTTTCCCTGTACATAGAGAGATTCTCGTGGGATGAAAAGATGAGTCACTGACGCAGAAGTCAGCCTTTGTCCCACTCCTCTTTCTCTCTGGCTCATTTCTCATGTCTTAAAAGCTTTCATTTCAGTTAAATTTATCATGTGCTAATGCCACAAAAACAAGAGACCACGCTCTTGTGTGCAAAGTCTAATCCCCAAAGGGAGGGATTGTACCAGTCATCCTTTCTCATACTTCCAGATCCCTAATGTTTTTCCTCTTTTTTTTTTTTTTTTGTTCCCATGTGTGTGTAATATCAAGATGGCATTCCAGGCTTGTTTCTAAATCAAACATTTAATGATTGTACAGTGCTTGTTGTCCAAAAAGACTGCTTTTATCCTGTTAGAGGGATCATAAGGCCGGCTCTTATAGATTACATCTCTTTGCTGAAAGCTGTCCATATGTCAGTGCTTGAGCGTAAAGTAGAAACACCGCTCACTAGCCCAGAGACTAAAGAAAGGCAGGTTGTCCTTTATTTTAAATCTTTTAAATCAGATTGATTCCATCTGCTGATCTAAGAAGGGCTCAATGAGCTGTGACAACGCTTGGTTTTTTCATTTATCTGCTCATCTTTAAGGAATAAGTCATCCATTAAACAATTGTGCCGTTATTTACTCACCCTCATGTTGTTCCAAATGTTTTATTACATTTTTGAAATGTTTAATATGAAATTACAGAGTTACCCACAAGTTTAATGTGAGTTCTTAAAAGGCAAAAACAAAAATAAGCAGCTTTTTTAATGTCAGGACTCTTTAAAATAATGCTATTAAAATAGGTCAGGACTAGGCAGTGGTGGAAAGAGTACTGAAAATTCATACTCAAGAAAAAGTACCATTACTTGCCTAAAAATGTAGTGTGAGTAAAGTAAGATTATCTGTTGTAAATATTACTCAAAGTATGAGTAAAAAGTAGAGCTTTCAAAAGTACTCAAGAGTAGTGAGTATTACACTCTAAAAGCTGATGCATTTGCATGTAATTTGTGGATGTGTGTAAACGTAACATTCTGTAGTGCATTGATTGCCCAGCAGGTACACAACATCATAAGACATTAATATTAAGTTAGATTTAGGTTGAGATGTCAGGTGACTAAATTTACACATCTAGCCAGGGACAATGTTATTTTGATGTCCAATAATGACATCAAATGACATTGATATTTGGTTGATTTTAGGTTGTTACAAAATAACCAAAATCCATTGTCAACCCTACATTTAAAACCAATATTATATTGACGTCAAGTATTGACATTTATTCATTAGGCTACCAGAATCCAACGTCAGATAAATGTCAATAGTGGTAACATCCACACAAGCTGTAACATCATTAGACACTGATATTTGGTTGGTTTTAGGTTAGACATGATGGTTAGCCTGATGCTGTGTTCTGATGTCAATCCGAATTTTCATTTCCTAATAAAATGCAACGTCCCTATGACTTTGGGTACAACGTCAATCTGACGTCACGTTGAAATCTTGTGCCTGCTGTGTGTTTAGGCCATTTCGGTCATCATACAGTAAACATCCGTCATCTTCTCATCAGTGACCTGCATCTAAACAGTCTCTGGGTCAATGCGTGCAAGGACTTTGGACATGTTCTTGGACATTTGTAATGCTTCCAAACCGCTTGCTGCAATTATAAATGTCTTGAGGTAGATCATTACGAGGTGATGTACCTTCTATCAGGACTGATTTTTCTAATCCCCATAGACAAGAAAAAATAGTGACTGCAGGTTGAAGGAAAGTAGTGGAGTAAAAGTACCAATACGGCACTAAAAATGTACTCAAGTGGAAGTAAAAGTACACATTTTTAAAACTGCTTAGTTAATTACAATTCCTGAGGAAAAATTACTCAAATACAGTCATTTGAGTATTTGTAATTAGTTACTTTACACCACTGGGACTAGGATATAGGCTGTTCTTATTAGCCCTTAACTACATAGCTTAAAATGCACCATTGACAGAAATCTTTTGATCATGCTGGCATGCGTGCGTTGGCTCGAGTTCGCAGGCCGAGTGCCTTTGTGTCCCACCAGTGACGATCCATATCACACTGCTACGATAGTGATATTGCGTTTATACAGCAGTTCAACTGCATAATCGTGTGTATAAAAAACTGAAATCAAACACGGAAAATCTAAAAGTCCTTTTGTATAAGGAACTACTTACTTACACATCTGCAGCTGACGTCAGAACAGCAGAAACAGTTGCTACTTCACCAACGTCACTTTAGACCATTTGAATGATTCTCTAGTGTAATGTCTACAATGATGACAAAACAGGTGATTTTGCTGACATTTTAAGATTATAAGGCTGAACAGCATGAAATGCCATCAGTCTTCAGAGATTTTCCATTATTTCTCTGTTGCAATCTGGAGATCACAATAATTTGCCTCGAAAAAGCCAAACCAAAGAAAACACTACCAGGTTACTATGGTAAAAATACAGCACTACAAAATACAAACAAGAAAGAGATATGCTTAGAATCTCACTTACTTTTTTTGTAATGATTTGTTTGGTTGTAGTTTGAAATTTTCTCCCAAAAGGACTTATTATGCTGTCTCTGTCGTCTCTGTCATCTTGTGGTGGAACCATCTTTGCTCTGCTCAGTATGACAGGCTGATAGATGCCGACATGCTGAATCTCTGATATTATAAATATTTTAAATAGGCACTATCTTTATAAATAAACTGCATAGATGGAATCTAAAGAACTACATTCTCACCTAAAAAGCCTCAAAAGTGCATTATATTGTACATTATATTATCCTAGCAAAAGGTCAGTCCCCTCTATGTGTTAGCTTAGTCCTGGATACAGAAAGTAGATCAATATTACCCGACTACTGTGATCTAGCTGAGTTATGAGTGTCAAGACAGAAAGTTATATACGAGGAGCCTTGTATAGATTGATACACATAGACTGAAACTTTCAACTCTAGATAGTAGATACAGTTTGTTCACAATAATGCACAGGAAAGCCTCTACAAAAACGTTTTCCAAAACTCTCCTTTTGTGTTCCCGTAAAAGTTTGGAATTAAATGAATTATCCTTTTTTTCCATGTTGGAAATTGTATTTCTTTAAGGATGATATGCACAAGCACATTATGCACATAATGAGGCATGTCTCTGCTGTAATTTGTGTTGCATTTTAATACATGGAGCCAAGTGTGTGTATCATGTTCTCCGTGGTTGAATTGGGCTGGACGCTAGACGTGCTGAAGAGCGTCCCCATTGGGCCGTATCGTGCCAGCGAAGAATTAAAACAAAATCAAATCATCCACAATGGCCTTGAATATGAATCTTTGGGAAAGGGAGGTATAGTCAAATGCATATATTCAAACAAAGATCAAAAGAGCCTGGAGCAAAACGCTAAGCCACATTTATTAAAATTAAACCTGCCTCATATTACGTCTTTAGGCCCAGTAAATCCAGAGTGCCGTCTTTTTAACGGAGAGAATATGATGTAATACTGTCTTTTTTCCCCTCATCTCTGTCATTGATTTTTTTCTTCATCTCTTGTTTCTTTGATCAAATGCCATCCACCGGTTTCTGAAAACGCTCTGTAACACCCGCTTGTGTTTCCCGTCTCCCCCTTTGGCAGGTTTTGGCTATCTGACCAAGCAGCTGATGGGACTGGCCGGTGGTCGGCTGGTGCTGGCGCTGGAAGGAGGTCACGACCTCACCGCCATTTGCGATGCCTCTGAAGCATGTGTTTCTGCTTTGCTTGGAAACGAGGTAAGAGCTGACTGGAGATCAGGCGGCGGGTGTGACTCAGGGATGGACAGGGCTTTATGAATGTAGGAGAAGATAAAGGAATAGAGTGATACTTCCTCCAGGGATTAGCAGTATAGATTTTTTTTTTCTTTTGGCCTGGTTATGCAGATTTTACTAAATAGAATTTTAAAAACCAAAGTAATTTTTGGAGATCTAATGGCATTGAGGACAATTTGAAAAATATTAACTTTTATATAGCTGTGTTATTAAAGTATAAACATTATCATAAATTGTATTTCTATCCTAACATTAAGCATATCTTTTCAAAGTTTGCAAAAAAAAAAAAAATTATAATAATAATCCCAAATTTAAACTAGATTAACAAGGTTTGTCAAGTTTTAAGAAGCTTAAAGTTTAACAGAATTTTTACATTTAACATAGCTTAAAGTTTAAAAGTTGTTTTAAGTAGTTCTAAGTTTTAAGAAGCTTAAAGTTTAAAAGCAGTTTTAAGTTTAAAGTTACTAAAGGTTTTAAAGTAGTTTTAAAGTTAAAGTAGCTTAAATTTTAAAATTAGTTTTAGGTAGTTCAAGGTTTTAAGTAGCTTAATTTTAAAAGTAGGTTTAAGTTTAAAGTAGCCTAAAGTTTAAAAGTAGCTTTATATTTAAAGTTGTTTAAAGTTTAAAATCAGATTTAAGTTTAAAGTAGCCTAAGGTTTAAAAGTAGGTTTAATTTTAAAGTAGCTTAAATTTTAAATTTTGTTTTAGGTAGTTCATAGTTTAAAGTAGCAAAGCAGTTTTAATTTTAAAGTAGCTTAAAGTTTAAAAGATTATTATTTGACATTTAGCATTTTATCAGTTCTTTCTCATGTGATACAATAAAATGTGCATTAACACAGATTTAATATTTTAATATCTAATTTTGAGTGCATCTAAATTTAATTTACGGTTTGGAAGTTTTGTTACTTTTTGTCATTTTTAACATTTTAAAAAAGAATATTTGGTCTTATCCTGACCAAATTTCCTAGCTTGAATTAGGCAGTCTATTTGATGTGATTGATCTGAAAGAAGAAAACAAGTCTTAGTTTTAGATTTTAACATAACTTTTTAAGAAAAAAAAGTCAATAATAAAAAAAAAAAAACAATAATCAGTCCATTTTGGTTTTCATAAAAGGTTTATTACAAGTACTTTCATGGTTAGGTTTAGAATGCAGGTTAGGATTATGGTTAGTTGCATGTAATTATGCGCAATTATTTATAGTTAATATGGTAAGTACTTGGAACATGTGTAACAAAGATTTCTTAATTTTAAGTGTTACCGCATTTTACATTACAAAAATATGAATTTATGATATGATCTTGAAGACCATTTTGTGACATTTCAGTGTATTAAAAAAAAAAACAACAATGAAAATTTTAGGTGCTGTTTCTATTTACTAAACCGAACCTCAGTCTCAGTTTTTTCTTGACTTGTCCTTCCTCCACCCACCCATCTTTTGTGTTGGGTGTCACAGACGGGATGTTTGTCACAGGGTGTGTGTTTTTAGCAGCACTCCCTTCACTCTGGCTCGACACCAAAGTTCCGCCGACACACTCATAGTCCAGTCTGAGGGTGGAGGGAGTGAAAGAATAGCGAACGCTTCTTATTTATTGACTCGTCTGTGTGTTTCAGGAAGAGGCATTTCTTTAATGTTCCCATTTCTCATTTTCACTGCTGTTCTTTCTATTCATCTTCTTCATTCAGGACCTTTCCTTACTCTATCTAAATCAAATGTGCTCGTGTTGTGGCTCCGCCTTGCTGTCTAAACCGTATCGTAAATCTGAGTGAACCTCATAAGTGAACGATTTGGAAGATTCTGCATGGACAATAACATCAGCTAAAGATGCAATACTGTAATGCGAATAACATACACGGCACAATCAAACATCAGGCAGTGATGCCAAAATTGAGGCAGCTTAGGAGACTTTTAAGCTGAATACTATAGTATCTTGATAATATCTAGTAAATTATTATTTTCTGTCATCATGGCAGAGATCAAATAAATGAGTCATTAGAAGTGAATTGGTAAAACTATTATGTTTAGAAATGTATTTAAAAATCTTCTCTCCATTAAACAGAAATTGGGGAAAACATAAACAGAGGACTAATAATTCTGACTTCAGCTGTAAATTGAGTGTTGGTGTAGCACCTGTTCTCCCTAGAGCCTCTGCTTCAAACAGACTCTGGAGAGTTCACACTGGATCCACATCAACTTCACCTCCGCTTCAGTGCAATGATAAAGCACCTGCTTCCGGCCAAAACCGAGTACAGGCCGAGCTCTCATTTCCTAAAGTCTGCTGTCTGGATAGAGCTGCTCTACTCGAGGCATCAGTGATGTCCGGCATGGGTCTGCAAGTGAATGAGGCCCACAGAAAACAATTATGTTACTGAAACAGTGCCTACAGTTTGCTTAGCTGGGCAAATGTCTGAGATTTTTACCTTTAATATTCACAAAATGTCTTGGAAATTAAATAGTGTCCTGCTGTTATTATTTAGAATTATTATGTATAGAATTAATTCATTAATTTTAATTCAGCTTAGTTCTTTTATTAATCAGGGGTTGCCACAGCGGAATGAACCACCAAATTATCCAGCATGTTTTACACAGCAGATGCCCTTTCAGCTGCAACCCGGTACTGAGAAACACCCATACATACTTATTCACACAAACACAGTACTGCCAATTTAGCTTGCCCAGTTCACCTATAGCACATGTCTTTGGAGTATGGGGGAAACCGGAGTACTTGGAGGAAACCCACACCAACACAGGGAGAAAATGCAAAATCAGCGATCTTCTTGCTGTGTGGCGACAGTGCTAATTTCTAAGCCACTATGCCGCCTCAAATGTATAAAATTATTATTTTTATTTATTTTGTTATACTGTAATTATTGTCAAATGATTAATCATGATCAATAGCATTCAAAAAGAAGTTTGTACTATAGTTTGTATATGTATTATTATCAACACAATCTCAAGGCAATTCGTAACTTTTTGATTTAGTGGCTAATTCATATGAATTCGTGTGATCTAATTCGTACAATTTAGCACGACTTGCTCATCCCCCAATGACGGTTGGGTTTAGGGGTGGGGTTAAGTGCCACTCCTCCTTTTTAAAATCGTTCAATTTTGTACGAATTAGCCACTAAACTTGCAAAACGTAAAATGCTTACATTTTCTCGTGAGATCAGGCTGATTAATATACATAAACGTATACATTTTTTAAAAAATTACATTTAATTTACACTGAATATAAATACTTAAGATATAAACAAATGTTTTCTCATATATATATATATATATATATATATATATATATATATATATATATATATATATATACATTCATGTATGTATGCATTTATAAATATGTGCAGAACACATAAAATACACTGAATAGTCTGGATATACAGTAAACGGTATTGGGTGGGAAAAAAAGGGTCACACTTTATTTTGATGGTCCGTTTGTTGAATTTAAGTTACATTGCAACTAATTCTCATTAGATTATAAGTGGACTGTTAGGTTGGGGTTAGTGTAAGTTGACATGTACTTGCAAAGTTTTTTATAGTCAGTTCAATATCTGTTGAAGGAGCAGTATCAGCAGATATTCTACTAATACTCAACTGGACCATCAAGATAAAGTGTAACCCAAAAAAGTGATGTTAAAAATTTTTGTTCATTTAAATATTTCATTCAATCCCATTAAAATGGGGGAAACATTGTACACTGTTTTGCAAATGTACAAATTGTGTATTAAATTATTATTTTTACTTAGCAGAATAATTTTATTTAGCAGAACTTTTATCTAAAATAACTTAAAATTAAGGACAGTGGAAGCACTTCGGTCACTAAAAAAAAAAGACTTAAGGTTATTGCACACTGAATCTGGAATTTTTGTCCATAATTTTGGCACGTAAAAAAAATTATTCGACCTCTCTTTGTATGAATCATATTAACACACTGTTCCGAAATGTACGTCTTTCATAAAAATTTAAACCGGGCTTGATTTTTAATTTTTTTTTTTCACCGTTCAGTCACTGTACAAGTGAAAAGCTAAATCCAGAATGCCATCATTTGAGCTACAGATAACTTTATGATGAACACAGTGCATTGTAGCGGACAGTTGAGAACCCCTGTATGCTATATTTAGTGACTGATGCACCTCTGCCCTGCTGTTTGGTGTGTGTCAATACATTTGATGTCCTGCATAGACATTATGATAGAAATCTTTGGTTTGTTGCTTCGACACATCAACGTGGCCGCCATCTATAATGTGTATAGGTACTGCCAGTCTCTGACGTGACTTAAGACTTGCAATGTATCAAAATTCCACTGATTTCCTGAAATAAACTTTGCATTTGGGGATAATCCAGCGCAGATCTTTGATAATGATATGTGGCCTATTGCTCTTTCTACTTTGGAGAAGAGAGAGAAGAACAAAGTAGCACTGCTTGAACTGACTCCGAAATGTTTTGCGTTTTTTGGTAATGGATTAATTAATACACATCGGACTCAGTGTGCAAGGTTTGTTTACATGACAAATTTTTCGCATATGACTATAAAAAAAAACACATTAAGATTTCGGACTTCAGTGTCCAAAGACCTTTAGAGTTTATACTTTATTGTCATTTTTCTTGTGGAACAGTTTCGACAAAATCAATATTACATACTCTTCAACCAAAAAGCAGCAATATGCAACTGCAGTTACAAGTTCACAAGTTTTGGTAGCGTGTTTAACTTGATAGATACATAATAAATAGGGTCGACTATTATGTTAGGCTTAAGTTTGATAGGTGTCGTCAGCATAGCAATCGTATGAAAATCCATGTTTGTGACCCCATGTCATGTGAATGAAGAAGTGAAGTGGTTCAAGAACAAAGCCTCAAGGCACCCCACACACAGAAGGCATGATAATCGAAAACCGCTTCCCAACATGTTTTTGTCACTTTAAAAGACATCACATCATAAAACATCAGATTCAGGTGAGCGACAATCACCTCTAAAAGCATCTAGGTGTGAAAAGTGCCCATCTGGAGCTGCTTTACTGCCCCATGTGTGCCGGTGCTCTGTACCCTGAGCGTTTTAAAAGCAGGTGAAGAGAAGGAGCCACTGTTATAATGAGTCTCGGGTTTCCGCACAAAGTGACTGAGATCAGTTCTCTGTGCCGTCTTTCTGGGGTTTAATACTGTTTGTGACGCTTCCACTGACGTCATTGAGCTCATGATGGTTGAGCAGATGTTGTTTTCCAATTGTGGTCATTAGCAATTATATGATAAACAGTGTCCTAATAGGCTAATTGTTGCCAGTCGGCATGAGCTTGTCCCCTGTGTTGCAAACATGTAGGCCTTACCTACACTGTACAAAAATGCTGGGTTCCACACATGTTGTCCCAACGTAAATTGTTTAAGTTAACTTAATTGTTTTTGCAAATTTAGGTGGATTGAACATAATATAATTAAGTTGTTTCAGAAAAAAAACTTAAGAATTGTGTTTGTTTAATTCATTTTAAATAAGTAGTTTGAACAAGCAGCAGAAGTCATTATGTGTATCAGAGCTTGATTTCCTAAATCTTCTGAACAATAATGACTGTTCATAAGGTCACATCAGATTAACAATATGTTTTAAACAGTCTGATCTCACGAGAAAACGTATTTTACATTTTGCCGGTTTAGTTGCTAATTCGTACGAGTTTAGTCGTACGAAATTGTACGATTTTAAAAAGGAGGCGTGGCACCTAACCCCTTCCCTAAACCCAACCATCATTGGGGGATGAGCAAGTCGTACTAAATTGTACGAATTAGATCATATGAATTCATATGAATTAGCCACTAAATCAAAAAGTTACGAATTGCCGTGAGATTGTGTTGGTTTTAAAGCTAGTTTAGATTATGTGATGTTTACCGATATAGTTTTAGTCATACAAGACTGACACATGCTTTTTGTTTGAAGGTGATTATCTTAACCCAGGGGTGTCAATGTCAGTTCCTGGAGGGCTGCAGCTCAGCACAGTTTAGTTCCAACCCTGCTCCAGCACAATAACATGCAGGTTTCAAACAAACCTAAAGGACTCAATTAGTTTGATCAGGTGTGTTTAATTAAGGTTGGAAGTAAACTGTGCAGAGCTGCGGCCCTCCAGGAACTGACTTTGACACCTTTGTCTTAATCAATGCATGTTTTGCAAGATTCCTCTATCTCTAAGATTTTATTGAACTCTCCTGCTTTTAGTGTTTTCAGAAAACTCGTTTATGAAGTAAACTCACTTGGAGTTATTCAGTAAAGCTTTTTCCAGAATTTTAAATAAGTTTTTTGTTATATACTAAAGGTGCTGCATGCACAGTTGAAACCACAAGTTTATATACACTCTAAAACAAAGGAACATAACCCTTTTTTTTAAATGTCTGATGGTAAATCATACTAAACATTTACTATTTTAGGTCCGTTAGGATTACCTACATAATTTACATTTGATAAATGCCAGAATAATTAGAAAAAAAATATATTGAATTTTTTTTATTAATTTCTAGACAGTCAAAAGTTTACATACATTTCCTTGGTATTTTATTATCTTTGCTTTTAAACTGTATAACTTTGGTCAAATTTTTTGGGTCTCCTTCCACAAGCTTCTCAAAATAGTCTGAAGGAATGTTGGCCCATTCCTCCTGACAGAATTGATGTAACTGAGTCAGATTTGAAGGCTGTCTTGCTCGCACAAGCTTTTTCAACTCTGCCCACAAATTTTCTATAGGATTGAGGTCAGGGCTTTGTGATGGCCAAAAACATAATGTTCTTTCTTCATGATGCCATCTATGCCGTGAAGTGGAGCAGTCCCTCCTGCAGTAAAACAGCCCCACAACTTGGTGCTGCCGCCCCCATACTTCACAGTTGGGATGGTGTTCGTAGGCTTGTAAGCTTTCTCCTTTGTCCTCCAAATGTAACACTGGTCATTATGGTCAAACAGTTCAATCTTAGTTCCAATAGACAACAGTACATGTCTCCAAAAATCTTTTTTTCCCAGTGTGACTTAGCAAATTGTAATCTGGCTTTTTTGTTGATTCTGTCTTGTTGATTTTTCCATGTTGTCACATAAGGAAGCAGTGTGTTTGAGATTTTCCCTAAATACTATTCTTCTGTTGTGCCCACAATTAACTCAAATGTTGTCAAGGAGCCAATCAGAAACTTCCAAAACCTTGACACCTTCATCTGTGCTTTTTCAGAGGCAGAATAATCTTATTGTATGTAAACTTGACTTTCAAGAAAAGTTAACAATTTCTCAAAAAACATCTCTCTCTTTCTGCTGTTAAGCATTACAGAAACAAATTTGATAATCCTAACTTACCTAAAAGAGAAAAAGTTTGGTCACATTAACATCTTTTTTTCAAATGGTTATGTGCCTTTTTATACAGTGTATGTAAACTTCTGGTTTCATCTGTAAGTTTTTGACTATTCTAAAGCATAGAAATATCATAATATGTTTGTAGATATTTAAGAAACATGCCAAGTGAACATTCTTGTGCATCTGAAAAACAATTCTAAAGTCAGATATTTTGCTTGAAAAATGTACGTTGCGTGCTGAAACATTTGTCTTTGTTTTGGTCATTTAACCCTCCCACTGCCATTTTACCCAATTATATCTCAGCACCCCACGTTGCCTTGGTGGAAAACCGTGTATTTCATTCATTCATTTCAGTCATGATGGCTCTCAAAGCATGTGTCTGTGGCGAAAATGCGATTAATGTATTGCATTAGTTATTATTATTTTTATTTTAAGTTATTATTTTTATTTTTTGCAGTGTTGCGTGTTTATTCAGTGTGTTTCCCGGTCCGATCTCGTCCCTTCATCTTTGAAGAACAGCCTCATTCACAAAGTCAGATTTGCTATTGCTTTGGGCAGGTTGACAGAAACCATCCTAACAAAAGCTTTTCTTTTGCTTGGGACAAAAAAAACTGAGAAAGTCAAATAAATCCCTCTGTCATGATGGCTGACGGCGACTGGCGTGTTTGATCGCCTGACAACATCTATTAAAGTTGATAGTCACATGGCTGATGATGGACAGAGCAGAGACTCCTGAGGGGACGAGTGTTGACCTGCAGTCAGAAAACACAGCGGGATAGTGTGAATGAATGAGCAGCTGGACACACGCACCAGCAGCGCTGCCCTCCTGTCATGACTGAATGATTGTGTTCATGAGATTGATGAACACCAGCGCAGTATCTGACCTGTAGGAAACTCCTGGTTTTCAATAAGACCACACTAGGCCAGAGTCATGGGTTTAATAAGACTTTTTGAATACCGCAAATAACTAATCAATTCAAATGAGCACTTCATATAACATTCATTCATTCATCTTCAGCTTAGTCTCTTTATTCATCAGGGGTGGCCACAGCAGAATGAACCGCCAACCTATCTTGTAGATGTTTTACACAGCAGATGCCCTTCCAACTGCAACCCAGTACTGGGAAACATCCATACACTTTCACATTCACACACGTACACTATGGACAATTTAGTTTATTCAATTCACCTATACTGCATGTGTTTGGACTGTGAGGGAAACCAGAGCACTCAGAGGAAACCCAAGCGAACACGGAGAACATGAAAACTCCACACATAAATGACAACTGACCCAGCCGGCACTCGAAACAGAGACCTTCTTGCTGTGAGGCGACAGTCACCGTGTCGCCCTCTTCATATACAAACCCAATAATACTTTCACTACACAATTTCTCAACACCAAAGCAACATTGTAAATATGATTGTTGTAAAATGACCAATTTTAGGGCATCTTCTCAAGATTTGTCTCTTGTGGTTTTATTTTCTGTAAATATACTCATTTCATTCATTTTCCTTCAGCTTAGTCCCTTTATTAATCAGTGGTCACCACAGCGGAATGAACCGCCAACTCATCCAGCAAATGTTTTATGCGGATACCCTTCCAGTTGCAACCCAGTACTGGGAAAATATACACATTTAAACATCCTAAATTATTCATTTCTTTATGACTTAACCCTATAAAGTCAACTACATATTTGATACATGAAGGACTGTACATTATTAAAATAAAACATTTGTTAACATTGCGTCAATAACAGCATTAGAAGACTCATGCTAAAATAAATGTATTATATACATGTGGATTTATTACATTTTTGTCGACTTTTCTCAATTCCAGTTCCCTATCATACTCTCCAGCTTCTCCTCTAAATAATGTCATGTTGTAATAAAAGCAATAGAAATAAATAAAAAATGTCCAAATTTAATTGTTGGAATGCACATTACTAATCTAACATTTATGATAAGTGTTTTGAAATCTCACAACCAAAAAATTGTTTTATTTCAGATTTTTTGCAACCTAAAATTACTGATTTTAGGGCATCTTCTCAATTTCTGTAATTTGTTGTTTTTTATTTATTTATTATAATTATTTTTTAATTATTCATTCATTCATTCATTAATTTTCTTGTCGGCTTAGTCCCTTTATTAATCCGGGGTCGCCACAGCGGAATGAACCGCCAACTTATCCAGCACGTTTTTACGCAGCGGATGCCCTTCCAGCCGCAACCCATCTCTGGGAAACATACACGCACACACACACACACTCATTTACTACGGACAATTTAGCCTACCCAATTCACCTGTACCGCATGTCTTTGGACTGTGGGGGAAACCGGAGCACCCGGAGGAAACCCACGCGAAGGCAGGGAGAACATGCAAACTCCACACAGAAACGCCAACTGAGCCGAGGCTCAAACCAGCGACCTTCTTGCTGTAAGGCGACAGCACTACCTACTGCGCCACTGCATCGCCTATTTTTTATTATTTTTTTGTGAAAATATACACATTTACACACCTTAAAACTGTTTGCATTTTAACCCTATTAAGTCTACTGTAAATCATCATATTTGATACATAAAGGATCTGTACATGATCAAAATATTTATTTTTCCAATTTGAATCCTTAGAGATGCACATTACTAATCAAAAATCAAAGTTTTGATATGTCAACCAAAGAATCATTTTATTTCAGATTTATTGCTACATAAAATGATTTTAGGATGTCTTCTCAACTCTTCACAAAATATCTTTATTTGTTTATGTACATCTTAATCCTATTATGTCTACTACATCATTTTTGAATCATGAAGGAAAGATTTCCTAAATTCTCATCCACATTTCTGAATCCCTTCCCCTCTTAAGTTCACATCCGGTCTAAATACTGTCATATTGTAATAAAGACAAAAACAAAACAAAAAAATGTCCAAATTAAATTCTTAGAAATGCACATTACTAATCAAGAATTAAGTTTTTAAGAATTAAAACAAAATATCTTTAATGATTCTTGGCAAAAAAGGAAAAATCTATCAATTTAATATATTATATTGTTGGCGATTACTATTAATATATCATTCCCTTTAAGATTGGTTTTGTGGTCCAGGGGCTTGTGTATGTGTTTGTATCTTTAATGTTTGTATGAACTTTTTTATTTTTAGCCTCCTTGTATATTTTACCCAATTTTCTGTTTAACGGAGAGAAGATTTTTCAACCATTTCTAAACATAATAGTTTTAATAACTCATTTCTAAAGCCTGATTTATTTTATCTTTGCCATGATGACAGAAAATAATATTTGACTGAATATTTTTTTTTCAATATTCTAGTGTTCAGCTTAAAGTGACATTTAAAGGCTTAACTCGATTAATGAGGCGTGTCATTGTATAACAACATGCTGTAAAAATGGTTTCTTCTATAGATAATCAATATATAATTGCTTAAGAGGGCTAAATTATCCTTAAAATAGGTTTAAAAAATAGAAAAATGTTTTTATTGTAGCTGAAATATAACAAATAAAACTTTCTCCAGTGGAAAAAATATTCTAGCAAATACTGTGTAAAATTCATTGCTCTGCTAAACATCGTTTGTGAAATATTTGAAAAAAAAAATCACAAGAGGGTGAATAATGTTTACTTCAACTGTATACATAAATACGTGCATAAAGAAAGCAGTCCATTATCTTCTTTAATGTGATAGCATGAGGGTGAAACTTTTATGAATGGCAAGGGTCTCCACCAGTCTTCTGCCCTCGTCTTATTTGTTTTAAATAAACCAAAGCTTCAGCTCGGCTAGCAGTACAGATTCTCTCTCTACCTCTTTTTCTCACTTGTTCACATGAATTCAAGCAAATGCTTTGTAAAGGATGAATGGCAGGAGGCATGCACGTTTCTTGTGCTTATGAAACGCTTGGCCGTAGACCTTTTATTTCTGCATTGGTGGTGAAAAAATGCAGAGTAGAGCCAAAGGGAAATGGCCTCATTCCACATGAGGAATGCAGCGTCGCATTTGGGACGTCTCCTCTGGTCTTTGAGCTGTCGTAAGGTTCAGCTCTTGTTGCCCACGCGCCACAAAGCACAGAGCATTGTCAGACAGCTGTTAGAGCACAAACGCAACCCTACAGTTCATGCACTGACTGCCAGGTAGATATCATTAGTCCAAGAGATGTTCCATAAATATCTCCATGAAGATGTGAATGTAAATTTGCTGCTTTGACAGCATGGATCAGTTTTTGCCAACTCTATCCCAAAGCGATTTAGTGGCGAATTTGTATGATCTCATTGGTACATTTCAGTACGATTTGCTCATCCCCCAATGGGAGAGGTTTGGTGCCATACCGCCTTTTAAAATATGAGACATTTTTGTATGAATTCCTCTGGATTAGCTACTAAACTGAACAAAATGAAAATAGTTATGCTTCCTCGTGAGATCAGGTTAAATTCACAGCTTTTGTTGTTGTTTTCTTGTTTGTTTCTGAAAATGCAAGTTGGTCTGATCATCAACTGATTTCATTTGTTGTGATTGAATATCTGAATTTATTTTTCCTAACCATTGATGTATCAGCATTATAACGATGTCTGATTCGGGAAATCCTGCTTTTACTTACATGAATACATTTAAAATTCAAAACATTTAAAAACATTTTAAAACTGCATTCAATTAATTACTACATTATTAATCAAATAAATACAGATTTAGTAAGCAGAAAAGTCTTCTTTACATTAAAAAATAAATTAATTAATTAATACGGATCCCAAACCTTTGACCGGAAGCTTATGTACAGTATATCCGCTTGTTAAGTGCGCCACTCAGTTGAGTTAAGAAATTATTCATTTATGATCACTTTTAATTCATATCACACATTAAAGTTAATTTTATATAAAATCATAGTGTACACAACAATCTCTGGGCTTGCTGCATAACAAATACCAAACTTTTAACAATTTATAAAAAAATGAATCACTTTCTGGCCATCAGATATTAGGCATGGACATACTGTATATATTGTGATCGTGATTTTCGAAAGTATTAAATCGCTTTGTAAACGTTTATTATTACCATTTCATGAGTCTCCCCATATAGTTGAATAGAGCGCTTGCATCCGGAAGCCGGTTCTTGTGACGTCACACTTAACAAGCGGATAGTAATGATTTATACAGTATTGTGAGTTTGTTAGAATATTTTATATTCCTTTTACTTATTCAGTTAGATGCAGATTCATTTAGTACAGAGTTTTCATTCAGTCTAAGGCTTTTTAACCTGATGACTTTTTATTATATTTCTTTAAGTTGGACCCTATTCCCGAAGACATCCTACAGCAGAGACCGAACGCCAACGCCATTCAATCCATGGAGAAAGTTTTGGAAGTCCAGAGTGAGTAAACAGTTACAGCAGGTTAAAAAACATGTATTGAACACACCAACATTTTTCTCAGAAAACTTCTTTCTAAAGCTGCTGTTGACTTGAAATGTTCACCAGATGTCAATAACAACTGAAGTAACCCATACATGCAAAGAAAACAGAGTTAATTAGTTTAGAAATAAAGATATTTGTGTAATACAATGAAAGTGAAAAAGTATTGAACACATGAATAAAGGAAGTTGTAAAAAGAGATGGAAAGCCCAGACAGAAATTTAAAATCTCTATTTTTTGCTCATTAACAGTATAAAGTAATATTAACTGCTTCAGTCCAACATCTGCATTACCAGATGATGAAGATAAAATCAGGGTGGACATTTCAGCAAGACAATGATCCAAAACACAGCCAAGGAAACTCTCGACTGGATTCAGAAAAGAAAATACAGCTGCTAGAATGGCCAGTCAATCGCCTGAGGTGAATTCAATAGAAAATAACAACAAATTTCTTAAATAAGAAATAAGTTTCAAAGTTTATAGAAGAGACCCACAGAAAAGTCAAGATTTTTAGGCTCTGTTGGAAAAAAATCACATCTGAGCAATGCATGCGACTCCATTTTCCATACAAGAGGCATCTTGAAGCTGTCATTATAAAAAAAACATTTAAATACATTTTATTAGTTTAGTACCTTGTTGTTGTGTCATTCCATTGTAATTATACCTAACTATTTTTACTGATTTGTTTTGTTTCATTTGTATGTTTGCATTGTTTTTCATTTTGACCCAAATCAAGGCCAATTTCATGTCAACAGCTCGCTCAGATATAAATTTCCCAAAAAAAATCTTGACATGTTCAACACTTATTTTACCCACTGTTTATGATCTATTTACTGCTGCATTAAGTACATCAAGCATCTGTAAGGTTTTCTGGAGTAAATTCAGCAGTATACACTAAACCTGATGCTGTTGGCGTTTTGACATCTTCACCTCTATATAGAGGTAATATTGAGCACTGAGCTTTGAATGATTTTGTGTGCAGGTAAATACTGGCGTTCACTGCAGCGGTCAGTTTCGACTCTGGGTTACTCTCTCCGTGAGGCTCAGAGATGTGAAAATGAAGAGGCAGAGACGGTCACCGCCATGGCCTCGCTGTCTGTGGCCAACAAGCACATGGGGAAGAGGTGAACTGACTAGTTATATTTGAGTTATATTTTACCAGTTATATTTATAATCAATCATTTTTTTCTTGTATTACTAATCATGCTAAAAAGTTAGTTGACCCAAAAATTGAAATTTACTCACACTCAAGAGGTTCCAAACATTTGAGTTTCTTCATTCTGTTGAACACAAAAGAATATGTTTTTCAAACAAGCCAAACACTGGTAACCATTGACTTCCATAGTATTTCTTTTTCCTGCAATGGAAGTCAATGGTTACAGGTTTTCAGCTTTCTTCAAAATATCTTCTTTTGCATTCAACTGAAGAAAGAAACCAATTGGGTTTTTAACAAGAGACTAAATGATGTTAAAATTTTAAGTTTTGGGAAAAAAAAAATCCCTTTAATCAGTCATTGATTTCTGAAGAAATTGAAAAATTTTCGGAAAAAATTGTCTAAAGTCCTATAGATCAGGGTTTCCTAACCACATTCCTAGAGGACCACAGGTTTTGAATGTCTCCTTTGTCTGTCACACCCATTACAGGTCTTCCAGTCTCTGCTGATGATCTGAATCAGGTGTATTTTGTTAAGGAGATAACCAGGAACATGGTTGAGAAACACTGCTATAGATCTTTGAATATTTAGAATCAATCAAACTTTTCTTGTAATACGAATCATGTTCAAGGATTAGTTCAGCCAAAAATCGAAATTTACTCTCTCTCTCTCAAGTGGTTCCAAACCAATATGAGTTTATTTCTTCTGTTCAACATAATAGACGATATTTTGAACGAGCCAAAACTGGTAACCATTGACTTCCATAGTAGGAAAATGGTTACAGGTTTCTAGCTTTCTTCAAAATACCTTCTTTTGTGTTTAACAGAAGAATGAAAGCCAATCAGGTTTGGAACGAGTGAAGAGAGAATAAACTATGACAGAATTTTCAGTTTTGGGAGAAATTAATCTGTATTAATCTTTTGATCAGTAATAGATGCCTGAAAAAAAAATGGCAAAATGTGAAGAATCTAGAATCGGTCAAAATTTTCTTGTATTACTAATCATGTTCAAGGGTTAGTCCTCCAAAAATCTAAAATTACTCGCTCTCAAGTGGTTCCAAACCATTGGAATGAGTTTCTTTCTTCTGTTCAACACAAAAGAAGACATTTCGAACAAGCCAAAAACTGGTAACCATTGACTTCCATAGTAGGAAAAACAAACAGAAGAAAGAAAGCCAATTGGGTTTGGAACAAGTGAAGGGGAGAGTAAATGATGACAGAATTTTCAGTACTGGAAAAAAATAAATCTTTAATTAGTAATAGATGTCTACAAAAAAAAGAAAATTCTGGGGGAAAAAAAGTGTGTTTGGAAATGTACTAGTTGTACCTCTCCCCTTAAAATTAATCAAAATCCTATAGATCTATGAATATTTAGAATCAATTAAACTTTCCCTGTATTACTAATCATGTTCAAGGGTTAGTTCACCAAAAAATCTACATTTACTCTCTCTCAAGTGGTTCCAAACTATTGGAAAGAGTTTCTTCATTCTGTTGAACACAAAAGAAAACATTGAACAAACTAAAAACTGGTAACTATTGACTTATATAGTAGGAAAAACAAATACTTTGGAAGTGAATAGTTACAGGTTTCTAGCTTTCTTCAAAATATCTTCTTTTGCACTCAACAGATGAAAGAAAGCCAATCAAGTGTGGAACAAGTAAAGGGAGAGCAATTGATGACAGAACTTTCTGATTTGGGAGAAGTATCCCTTTAATCAGTCATAGATGTCTAAAAAAGCAAATGTGCTGGTCGTATGATGAAGGAACCTCTTAAGATTTAAAACCTCTTTGTGTTTCAGGCCTGAGGAGGAGCCCATGGAAGAGGAGCCTCCATTGTAGAAGATGGGCAGGACTGCTTTGGTGACCCTCTGGGCTCAGAGCCTCTTCCAGGCCTCTGATGTCCCTCTAATCTCTCCATCCGTTTCATTTTTTGTCCCACAATGTGCGCTCTTTGAGCACGGGATCCGAAACGGCCTGAAGAAATCTCCGTGAGTGCGACTCAGCCGTGTTAGTCTGTCTCTGTCTGCGGCCGCTCGTCCAGGGATGGCGTATCCCCCTGGTCTGTCCGCTGGGACATTTAACTTTCGAGCAGGACATAGACTCACGTTCCATCGTTAGATGTGAGAGCTGGTGCTTTCGGACATGAAACTTTGTTTGATTTATTCATCACTTTCCAGAGCCACTATGACTGATTTGATTTTGTCGTCTCTCTCTCTCTCTCTCTCTCTCTCTTTTATTGTTTGTTTGTCTGTTAATCTTTTATCCGAGAAAAAAAAACAAAAAGTGACTCATTTCATTCGCCATTCTTGCTTCTGACGTTCGAGACCCTCGAGGGTGGACGATGTGATTGGGAGCGACAATTCGAGTTTGTGCCTTTTCAAAAAGAGTTTTTCCTCGATGGATTGAGAAGAACATTGCCTTAAACTAGTTACAGGAGGGAAAGACGTTACGCCGCCTCATTTGTTTTTGTTTTAATTTTTGGGGTCAACGAATCAAGAAAACCCTCAGCATGTTTACCAGGAACTCCCTGCAGATATCGTCATGTTTTTATGTTCCCTCATTTTTACTGTGCTTGTGTTGGACGTTACATGACTTCAGCGAACTTTAAGGTAGTTGCCAGCTATAAAGGGCAAAAAAAAAAAAAAGCGGAGCCCTTCGATTGAATTCTCCAGCACTTACAAGAAGGCAAGCCAATGTAGCGACTTAATTCAACTCTAATGACCAAATACGCACCTCCCTCCTTTTTTTTTTCCTTCTCCGACAAAGACGACGACTCTGAAAGGTTAACCAGCATGCAGCTTTCCATCTGCCATCTGTCGTAGTTTAACAGCGCCAACGAGCATGAGTTTGCTGCGATCATATTAGGATAGGGCTGCGATGACCGTGCGTCATACGATTTGTAGTTCCAGACAAACTTTCTAGATTTCCGCCCCTGGTTGTACTTTTATATAGCTATGAATGTCTAGTATTCCGGGTTACTTTAAGGGCACTAGCATATATCACTACTAACACTGATACTACTCAACAAGCGGAGAAAAAGAAAAAAAAAAGGGCTGGTTACCGATTTTAAAATGTACCACTTTGAGCCTTCAGACGTGCCACCTGGTGAGATTTAGCGCTGGTTTTTATCCTGCCGGACGGGCCTGAGCGAGAAGGGCTCTCTAGGGGCAGGTGCTACCGTCTTTCGAAAAACACAATCCAGGACGTAGCGGGACCACCAGCTTCCACAATCGTAAAACTTACGCCTCTGAGATGACTGTGATACTCAGACAATCTGCATGGGACATTGACGTAGTTTCAGAGCCGATGCGGCACATACAACTGTATATATACGCAGTTATGCATGCTGACAGTAGATCATTTGGCTTGACTTTGATTGTACATTGAACTTTACTCGATGAAGAGGCCGTGATTTGTTCAACGACCCTCTCTAGCCTCTCGGCAACTACCTTTTTCTGTGCGTCATGTTCAATATGAGGCCATTATTCCTTTATATACGCCTGTCACGTATGACTACTCCACTTATTTTTCTTTTTTTGTTACCTGTCGGGTTATTTGCGTGTTCATTTGTCAGTCCTCGTAGTTGACAAAGTGTTTTTTTTTACATGCTTTAGTTTCTTGTTTTAGTTGAGAGCAACACAACTTTTCGTTCGTTTTGTTTTGTATCCGGTGGGAGGGAGATGCTTTTACTTTGTATACTGATTCCGACAATTGTGTATTTACTACGTTCTGTTCATAGTAGATTTATATGACAAAGATCTATAGATATATTATATATTATAAAGATTGCAGACTCTAGTGATATATTTCAGTATGTGGTCTGGCTTCCACTGAAGGCACTGTTTTTTTATTGGTTTTCATGCGTTCGCAGTAGCACCGTAAAACTCTTGATCAAATGGATCTTCATGGTTCCAGGCTTCGGGTTGACAGAGCGCTCTTTAAACTCTGATATTGAAGTCCCATGAAAAGCTATTATGGACTGACACTGTACATTTCCATTGGTAACAGTCCGTGTCTGAGTAGATGCTGACATCACAGTGACCTGGTACTGTACATCGAAGATGGATTTTGGATATTTTTACGTATTTGACTATAGAAATACTGTTTTTCTAAATACGTTTGAATGATTTCAGCTTGCATTCGGGTCATATTTTGCCTAAAATGTAAGATTTTTGTTGTTTTTTTAACAAAATAAGGCGTGCTTTTCTGTTTGTTTGACCAATAGCAGAAAGGGGACTTCTGTAAGGATAAGTATAGGACAGAAAAGGATAGTCCACTCAAAACGTACTCACTCTTTCTTCTGTTGAACACTAAATAGGATATTTTGAAGACCATTGACTTCAATAGTATTTGGTATTTGTATTTTCTACTATGGAAGTCAATAGTTACAGATTTTAAAGCTGTCTTTAAAATATAATAATTTGTGTTTGACAGATGAAAGAAACTCATAATGGCTTGAAGGAAGTAGGTGTAAGTGGATACATTGTTTGGGGGGTGAACTTACCCCTTTAAGATATCAAAAAGGATCATTAATGATGCAAAAATATCAGACTTTATCTTCATAAAAATGTAATAATTTAATAACACATTATAATGTTTCATTCGTAGAGTAGGATTTAAAATGCATCTTAGTTAAGGTTCATTTCAGCATTAACAAATACATATTTTAATGAATGACAATGCATTAATAAATATTACTTATGACCTCTAATAGGCTAAATTAACTAACAACAAGCAGCTGTATTAACTAACTAGCAGAGATTAATATTATTACTAATGGGCATTACTGAAAATGGCTACCATAGCTTTACAATAAGGTTCATTGGGTGATGCACTTACTAATAGAAACAATGAACAACGCACATTTTACAGTATTTGGAAATGTTTGGTCATTTAAATGCTATCTAATGTTAAGAGATGCAGCTGATTTTAATGTGCTAGCAAATGTTATTAATTAATATTGACAAATGCCTTAAAGCTATTATTTATTGTTCATTTATGACAATGAATGTTGTCGACGAAATCCCATTTTAGAAGGATACCAATGTAACATGAATCGATACAATAATTCAACAAAATCCTTATATTTTAATTATATTCTGCTCACCAAGGCTGCATTATCAAAATGAAAAATGCATGATTAAAAATACAATGGAAACATTCATATTGCGAAAAATGATTTCTATTTAAAATGACCTGTTCATATACGAATATATTTTATAATGTGATTCAATGTTAATATAAATTTTGTCCAAATAAAATGAGCACTTTTAACTTGTCCCCATCCTCCCGCTGGCCTACAGATACTCATACTAGTGGATGCTGCTTTTTCATTGGCTGTAGGTATTTGCTGATGTTATTTTCAATCAGAACACATTTCACACGGCATGATTTGAATCGCCGACAGGTCCAGATATTTAGCATGACAAATATCTGATCGGTGTCGACGACCCATCAGCGATTCTCTCAGATCGCATCTTTGATAGTTCACTGTGTGATTGTTATTAACGTGAATGTGCACCGATTTGCCTGTGATTACAGGACACCTAAATCTCACAAAACTATACAGTTGAAGTCAGAATTATTAGCCCCCCTTTGATTTATTTATTTGTTCTTTTTTAAATATTACCCAAATTATGTTTAACAGAGCAAGGAAATTTTTACAGTATGTCTGATAATATTTTTTCTTCTGCAGAAAGTCTTGTTTAATTTTGGCTAGAAAAAAAGCAGTTATTAATTTTTATAAACATCATTTTAAGGTCAAAATTATTTGCCCTTTTAAGCTTATTTTTTTTCGATAGTCTCCAGAACAAACTATCATTTTACAATAACTTGCCTAATTACCCTAACCTGCCTAGTTAAATTAATTAACCTAGGTAAGCCTTTAATTGTCACTTTAAGCTGTATAGAAGTGTCTTGAAAAATATCTAGTCAAATATTATTTACTGTCATCATGACAAAGATAAAACAAATCAGTGATTAGAAATGAGTTATTAACCCTATTATGTTTAGAAATGTGTTGAAAAAAAAATTCTCTCTTTTTTTCTCTCTGGTAAACAGAAATTGGGGTGGGAAAAATAAACAGGGGGGCTAATAATTCTGACTTCAACTGTATATGCATTTTAAGAAAGAATTATTGACCAGTAAAATGTCAGTTCTTTTTCTAATATATTTCAATGAATGTTAAATGGAAAGAGTTTTTTTTTTCAACAATAGTTTAAACTAGTTTAAAAAAAATTCTTAATAACTAATTCTAACTTCTAACAATTCATTATGTCTTTGTAATACATAAAATTAAACCTCCTTGTTTGAGCATTCAACTCCCATACAAAAAAATTCCAGCTCAGAATGGGATGGGTGCAGTAGAAACAGTGGGTTACACTTGGGGGCCCTTCCAGGGTGAAGTGATTTCTTAAAACCTGTCGTCGAGTCAAAAGTCATGCAGTCTGAACTCATCATAAAGCAGTTGTAAAATGAGCCAAAAAAGGTAACAAATAATAACTAAATAAAATAATGTTCCTTTAATGTGTCGATGATTAATAAAACTTTTTTTTTTTTTATTCCTGAAGAATTATGCGATGCTAGAAAACTGGGTTAATTACACCTTGAATTTCAAGAAACATAAAAAAAATTCTGTGATTTTTATTTTATTTTTAAATTTTTTTATTATTATTATTATTATTTTAATCTTATTCATTTATTTTTTTTGTTCACAAACAATCTTCGATTTTGGGCTGAAATGTGACCCGGTGTCAATCGTGTTGGTTTTCTTTGCTTTAACAGTGATGTCAGCACTCTCAGTTTTTGTGGGACCATTTCTTTTCTTTTTGTGAAATCTTGTGTCTTGTTACTCTTGGAGCATGATCTATTTGGGGGCATTTTTTGATCGAAATCACATCCATTAACTCTCATCTGAATTGCTTTCAAAAATGAAGTGCGCGGACCGACATTGATTTGAAAGTGGAGATGTTAGAAAGAAAAAAAAAGCGACATTCCCAAAGACTCTCGTAATACCAATCCACACTCGGACCACCACAAAAAGAAACACTCACAAACCACTTTGCAATAATACACAAAAAAACTAACGGCAGCCTACGGACTCAAAGTCTTAACAAAGGGACATCTCTATCTGGGATTAGTTTTATTCTTTTTTTGCTTTTGTTTTGTATACTCGATTCCGTTTGTTTATTTTTATACCTTTCTTTGTCATTCCTGCTAAATTTGCCACGAGGTCTGGCCTGATTGTTGTTGATTTCGCAGGCCAGGGTGAAGTTTCTTTCATTCTATTTCCTTCACAGCTGTAGATTTTCTGCATGGTTTGTGCGTCCGCATGCCTGTCTGTCCTTGTAACATATTTGCACAAAGGAGGAACGCAGGAGGCTTTTGGAAAACGCATGGGACCGAGCTCTTCTGTCCTCCTCTGTTTCTGGTCAGTACGCAGACGGAATGACGCTCTCGGTGTCCGACGGATGTGCTTTTTACTTGTTTTGAAACTAAAAAAGGAATGAAAGAAAAAAAAGACTTTTGAATATTTTACAACCACAGCAAGAACGTTATCTAGCACTTGTGACATACAGACTATAGACTTTATGGTATTTATGTAGAGCATTGTTTTAGGTGAACTACGCACTACGCCACACGTTAGACTGTCCTCTTTTGCTTTCCTCGTTTTGTTTTGTTTTTCTGCTCTTCCTATTTTTTCGGGTTGACTAGGAAGAGATTAGAGTCTTTCCTTTAGAAACATCTGGAACCATCAAAGGGCTTTTTCCAGATGCTTTGTCAGATATTTCTTCAGTTTGTTCAAAAAGGAGAAAAAAAACACACCCAACACTTATCAGCCAGTAATACCTGTGACCACTGTGGCTCGAGAACAGTTCTAGGTTTACAAAATGTAAGAAATGCATATTATTTTTGTCACTTTGTTTTTCCATTGTTACAATAGAACTTTTCTTGGGACCTTTGCTCTAATGTTTGTCTTTGACATCAACTATAAAGTACCATGTTTTTGAATACCGCAATATCTTGTTGTTTTTTCACAGTTCTTGCTAGGGTTGGCAAGTAGTCCACGGGGTCTTAAAAACTACTAAAAGTTGATAAACCAATTTAGAGAAATTTCAAGTATTGAAAAGTCTGCAATGCTTCTTTACAAGGTAGTACATTTTGTATCAGTAAGCTAAAGTTTGCTTGAATTTGATCCCTGTATCTGTCATGCTGCTTTGTTTTCTGCATTAACCAGTGTTGCTAGCTGATTTTTTTTCTAGCCAAGGAGTGTCAAACTCTATTTCTGGAAGCCCTGCACAGTTTAGTTCCAACCCTGCTCCAACACACTTACCTGTAGGTTTCAAACAAGCCTGAAGGACTCAATTAGTTTGATCAGGTGTGTTTAATTAGGGTTGGAACTAAACTGTGCAGAGCTGCGGCCCTTTTGGAACTGAGTTTGACACCTGTGTTCTAGCCCAAAAGCTGTCCAAAACCAACCAAAACGCACAAAATAACACCCAAAACATTAGATTAATATTATATTTATTTTATTTAAATCAAATTTTCCTAGTTACTTTAACGATCATAATTTTAAACCATACAGCAACCAACATCAGCAGTCACAGAACCACAACATAACAAGCTCTCATCGAAACACTGCCCCTCTCTCACCCACACACTGCACTTAATGTTAGAGTATGTTTTACTTTCGAAACGGGGTATACATTCATCCCATTTGTCATTTTAAATTCTTTTGAACATAATTAGGTGCTGCTTGTTAATCAGACAACGCCTCTATGTTTGTTCTTACTGTCAAATGCGGAAAAAATGATCGATAAAGGTGTCATGATAAACCAGTGTGAATTTAAGTGCAGGCGCACACACGACGGGGAGTCAGATTTTGATACAACTTTCCTTCATCTCCAACTGAGGGTGAGCCCACGCTGTTTGCGCCATGCACTGGTCACTACTAAATGGAAATGGAGGACACAGTTATGTTTTGTTGAATAAGTTGCATATAAAAGTTACATTTCAAAATAGCCCAAATTTCGTTAAAGCACCTATGCCATTTTTACCCGCAAAATCAAATTCAAAACCGCCCAATCTGGCAACAGTGGCAGTAAACAAGGCAACACTGTTATTCCTGCTGTCGCAGGGGCATTAGAATTTTTATTCAGTATATAAATAATGTTTTAGTTTAGGACTAGTTTCTTACAATTAGTATTTAGTTAAAAAGTTAAATTGTTACTAGTTGAATCCTAAATTGGCAATGAGGTCTTAAAATTTTTGAAAAGAGTCTCGAAAAAGGTCTTAAAGGGTATTGAATTTCACTCTCTGATTCCTGTCTATATACCCTGGTTGAGTATCGTTTGGGGTTATTTCAATACTGGTGCTAAATTGATAATTTTAAAACAGTACCCGTGTCAAAATGGTGCCTGAACCGATACCTTTGAGCCACAAAATTATGGTGGATGACAAAATTATTTGACTAAAATTTGTTTCAGTACCCAACCTTGCCACTCAAAGAAATTAGTTTTTGTTGCTTGTCTAAACTGCTTATTTAAAATGAGCTGAAACGACACAATTCTTGACATTTAGTTGGAACAAGTTAATTGTTTTATGTTCAATCCACTTAAATTTGTAAAAAAAAAAATAAAAAAAAACAATAAGTTAACCTAAATCATTCATGTTGTCCCAACGCAAATCAATTATGTGGAACCCAGCATTTAGGTCGCTAAGTGGCACTGTTATTATTATTATTAATATTATTATAGGATATGATTTCAGTGATTGGATGTCAGTTTTCTAACAAGTTTTCAGCTGCTAATATACATCATACTTTGATTTTATAATAATGAAAGATTTGTTAAAAAACTAACAAACATTATACTTAAATCTCACAAAAAATATATATATATATTTACATAATAATGGTTATTTTCACTTAATATAATAACTAATAATCCCTTAGTTAAAACTAGAATTAAACAAAATATATAAAAACACACACCAATTTCCTCCACAAGTCCAAAAACAAGTGGTACAGGTGAATTGGGTAAGCTAAATATTCTGTAGCGTGTGTGAGTGTGAATGAGTGTGTATGGATGTTTCCAGGGTTGCAGCTGGGAGGGCATCTGCTGCATAAAACATATGCTGGATAAATTGGTGGTTCATCCTGCTGTGGTGACCCCAGCTTAATAACGTGACTAAGCCGAAAAGAAAATGATTGAATGAATATTATATCTATGCAAATAGATTATTTCAGTCAGCACTGAAGCCAAATCTGGAGCTAATCTAAAAAATAAAAAATAAAAACTTACAATAATGGTTTAAAAATTAGTACACCCAAATTTTATGTTAAGGAAAATACTTTTAAAAATGTTTAAAAAGATGAATAATCATGAGAAGCAAAACAAAATATATGAAAACTTGTTGAAGTTTTGTAGTTTTTTTTGCACTATTTAGTTTGAATTTAAACACATTATCTTTCTATTTCTAAAGATGCTCAGTGACTTAAATATTATTTTAATATTTTAAATGTTTTGTTCAAATGCACCAATATATATGTTAATTTTCGAATTGGAGTGTACTCATTTATAATTGTATACTTACTAATTTTTGTAAAAATAAATAAACAAACTGATATTTCGGTCCAAATTCAGAATCTTTTTTTTAACAAGACATTATTAAGATTTGACTGAACCTGATGGCCAAAATCGACACTGAAAAAAATGATTAATTGGATTTACTTAATTTTTTTAAAAGGTAAATGGTTGCAAACTATTTATATGGGCTGAATTTAAACAAAAAAATTAAGCTGAGCATTACTAAATTCAATGATTATTTTTTTTCAGTGTGACCAAATGACTTAACATCTGACCTCAGCTCCTGCATGCACTAAAAAAATGATTCATTGAATAACTAAAAAAATTTTTAAGGTAACTGGTTGCAAACAATTTATATGGGCTGAATTTAAACAAACAAATTAAATGTAGTAATGTTCAACATAATTTGTTTGTTTAAATTCAGCCCATATAAATTGTTTGCAACCGCTTACCTCAAAAATTTTAGTGTGGTGTCTACAGCACTGCCCCCTCTGTCCAGACGAGGGCATCATTACAGTAGTCACGACAGGGATTAACAGCTCATTTACAAGAGACAAGGGTCAGACTTCTGTCCAAACACAGCAGAGCCTGATAAATCCAGCAGATTGACCAGCGAAAACACAAACAAGCAGCTCATTCAAGTCCATCCGACTCTGGAGAGAAACTATGCAAACCATTTTAGCGTCTGTCACCAAGCGAGATATTTGAATATTCATAAATCTGACACTCAGGGACGTGTGACATGGTGGAGGTAATAAACCAGTGTGAAAGAGACGCGAGGAACAATATTTACTGTCTCGCGGGTTGACAAAGGATCGTCTCCAAACGACGTAAAGAAAGCAAAGGTGACGTGATCTACAGGGATGAGTTCACATATTTGAGACTGTCGGGAGAACTGATGACCAGGTCACTCAACTCTCTGGCCTTTGACCTGTAGCTCGGCCCATTTCGGTGTTTCTGTCAAATTAACTTATATTGGTTTAAAGCATATTGAATGCAAGTGTTCACTAAAAAATTCCTTTTCATTTGTTCTCACTGAAGTGATTCTAAAATTTTTGTAATTTATTTCTTCTGTTTAACAAATATTAAGATATTTTGAAGAATGTTGGGGGAGGAACTGCTTATTGATATTTATAGTACATGCAAAAAATGCTATGGATGTCTACTTTTTCCAGCATTCATTCATTCATTTTCCTTCAGCTTAGTTCCTTTATTCATCAGGGGTTGCCACAGCGGAATGAACCATCAACTTATCCAGAATTTTTTTACACAGTGGATACAGTAATGGGAAACATCCAATTTTTTTTTTTTCAATGTTTTTTTTATTTTATTATTATTTTAAATTAAGTTACTTAGTAAATAAAATAATAATTTCTAGTACGATCTTATGGAGTACTATCAAATTTACCCAAATTAATATTTATAATACACTGAAAAATTAATTTTTTGTGCTTGTTTAACTAATTTCTAAATTGAGTTTTAAAGGGCAACTTAATAGTTTTATGTGTTTAATCCACTTGAATTTGTAAAAACAATTATAGTTAACTTGTGTTGGTACATCATGGAATTGTGTGGAACCCTGCATTTTTACAGTATATCATTCATTCTCCTTCGGCTTAGTCCCTGTATTCATCAGGGGATGCCACAGCGGAATGCACCGGCAAATATATAATATATATAATATCCAGCATATGTTTTACACAGCAGATGCCCTTCCAGCTGCAAGCCAGTACTGGGAAACACCCATACACTCTCACAGTCAATTCAGCTCATTCAATTCACCTGTAGCGCATGGCTTTGGACTGTGTGGGAAGCCCACACGAACACTGGGAAAACATGCAAACTCCACAGAGAAGTGCCAACTGACCCAGCCGGGGCTTAAATCAGTGACCTTCTTGCTGTGAGGCAACAGTGCTAACCACAGTGCTAGTCACCGTGCTGTCCCTACAGTATATCATATAGCTCTTATTAATTTTTTATATCACTTTATTTTCAACTCTTATAGTTGTCATATTTTAGACATAAATGCAAATGATGCAACACAGGCATTTTAACTCATGGTCTCGCTTTTTGAGGAGGAAGGACATTTTAAAATAGTTCCTATAATTGTTTTATTATTCTGAAAAAAAGTCTTATATACACACCCACACACACGATAGTCTACAGAACAAACCATCATTATACAATAACTTGCCTAATTACCCTAACCTGTCTAGTTAACCTAATTAACCCAGTTAAGTCTTTAAATGTCTCTTTAAGCTGTAAAGAAGTGTCTTGAAAAATATCTGGTCAAATATTATTTACTGTCATCATGGCAAAGATAAAATAAATCAGTTATTAGAAATGAGTTATTAAAACTATTATGATTAGAAATGTGTTGGGAAAAAAAAATCTGCTTTCCGTTAAACAGAAATGTAAAAAAAAAGATAAATGGGGTTATTTCTAAGTTAAACTGTATATAAAAATGTATTAAATGTAAAAAAAAAAGTTCAATATTTGTTACAATTTTAAACTGCTTACTTACTATATGTAGTTTCAAATGGAATTACATGTATTACTCCAGTCAGTGCTTTTATTACTATTACCATTAATAATAAAAACAATACTACTAATAATAGTAATAACATTTAATATTACAGTGATTTCTGAAGGATCATATGACTTTGAAGACTGCAGTAATAAAGCTGTAAACTCGTCTTTAAAATCACTGGAATAAATGATTCAATTAAATTACAAACTAAAGATAAATTTCCACTTGTGGACAATAAAGAAAGTAAAGTACTTTTGAACAGTTATTTTACAGTGCAATAACATTTCACAATTTTATAACATGAACTGTGTTTTTGAGGAAATAAATACATGGTGAGCAGGAGAAGCTTATCTTAAAACATTTAAAAATCAATGGGGTGGGGGGGGCACTTTTGTCCAATGATTTGCCAAATTAACCTAATGTGCCTAATTAAGCCTTTAAATTGTGCTGAAAAATAATATTTTGCAAAAAAAGTATATTATTATGAGCTGTCACTGTGGCAAATACCAATATATATATATATATATATATATATATATATATATATATATATATATATATATATATATATATATATATAACATTAATTCTTGACCAAAAAAAAAAAAAACATTGAAAAATATCTGTTAAACAGCACTTGGATTTCAGGCTGTACTCACTCTATGTACAGTTGTCTTGAACCGGGCCAAAGCACGCTTGTCCCTGCTCCCGCCTCCCCCCATGGCCCGCACTCACATTACATTCGGGCCAGGGCACGCTTACGTCATCGATGCTGCGCTGTTCAGTAAGCGCTCTCGCTCAGCACAGTGGAGATTTCTTTAGTTATATCGTTTATATAGTTTTAGTCCCATTCCAACATTTCGCCGAACAGATCAGCTACTTTTAACACTCGCAAACAATCATAAAGCCCTCATGCTGCAGGACTTAGGAGGTTTGCTGAAGGTGCGCAGCTGTCGTGCAGTTAGAGTTAATAATCTATGAAATTGAACAGTAAGAATGATTAATAAATCCATATGAAACCGTCCATTAAAAGTCACGTCTCTCTTTTAGTTTCGGGCTTAGGCACGTTTTGCACTCACACACAAGCGTACTGCGCCAAAGCCCAAGTGAACTGTGCTCAGGCACCCCTCTTCCAACCGTGTCTGAGCCCGATTCAGAGCAATCACACTTCTCAAACGATCCAGGAAACGGGCCTGGGCTCAGTTCGAATAGCATAGTGTGAGTACCCTCATTTGATTTCAATTTCACAATATTTTTTACTTCAACTGTAAATCGAATAAAAATGATAACATTATTAATATTAATATTAAAAATAATAGTAATAAAAATGCTAGCAAATGTCTGTCAAACATAGAATTTCCAAACAGCATAGCTGACACAAATGTGACATGATACCTAGGAATGCGTGCACATATTGGGCTCCCCGGGTGTCAGACAGAGGTTGGGTGTCAGTGAAACGTTTAGAGACTGTCAGCACAACGGCTGACCAGGTCACTGAACCCTATGACCTCTGCCCTTTAGCTCAGGGTCAGGTAAACCACATATGATCCCATTCGGAGCCTCGATCGTCCATTCCCACAATAAACCCATCGTGGAGAACACCAGCCTGACACATCAGACGAAAATCCTCCCAGCGGGTTTCTGACAGTGCGGTCTGCGGTCACACAATTGAACGTTGTTCTCTCTCTTTCTCTCTCTATCTTTCTGCTCATCCTCAGTCTATCATTACGGTCTCTTATATTAGAGAAGGGCACCGTTCCAGAGCGCCGCTCGCCACTTCTCTGCAGTTTTTAATTGTGGCTCTGAGGTGGTGGATGAAGACAGCTGCGTTTCAGAGCCAAATTACAGAGAGCCGAAGAGATGCGACGCAGGACCTGCGCTTCACCCGCGGGGTGTGGACATCAGCCTGATGAATTCTCCATTTAGACTAGAAATCACAGATTGTCAAACATACTCCATTCTGATTGGAGGGGTGCAGTCAGAGCCACCGTATAGTAGCTGATAAACCATTTAATTAAATAATCAGTGTTATACAATATTTGAGGGAGAAACATAAGATAAGGTACACTACATTATCTTAATACAGTATACTAATACCAACCCAGGTTCATTCTGAAAATGTACTGACATATTCATTTCTGGAGAGCGCCAAATAAGAGGAGCTGCATTTTCCCCCCCGAATCCACCAGAGGTCGCTGTGTACACTTTTAGAAATTTCATATTTCTCTCGCGAGTGCATTCTCATCTTTACCTACGTACAGGGTTTCTACAGGTTTCATCAAGTCAAATTTAAGACTTTTTAAGACCCTTTTAAGACCATATTGAAAATTATTTCAGACTTGCAAAAGGCTAAATGCCAAAGATTTTTTTTTAATAGCCAAGTTAAAACCCTAAAAAACATTAAATACAAGTGTTAATGTAAGGATGATAATAAAACCATGTTAATAGTTAATAAATAAACGTTTCTTAAAACTTTTATTAAAATATATTGTTAATGATTGGATGGGTGTTGGCCCAATTGGGTAAAGGTTGAAATGAAAAAAATTAAGACCCCTTTAAAATGATTTAAGACCTACAGCACAATATTTCCGTGGATTTAAGACTATTTACGGCCTAAAATTTGGTTTTTGAAATTTAAAATTTTTTAAGACTCTGCAGATACCCTGTACGTAAATCCACCACAGGCTGCTATCGACTGACTGACTGACTGACCTACCCTCCTCCTTTCCTAAACCCAACCAATAGTGTTTTTAAAAGCACTGATTGACCAGCGCCCACTCACTTCTCTAAACCCAACCTAAGGTTTAAAAATGCAATCCAAAAAAAAGCCCTCGCCTGATTTTTACCATGATTTTTACCTTTTACCACATTCTCACCCAGTCAATTTTTGTAAATTGCACTGTATTTGACTGTAATCTGAACTGTATTTTACTGTAGGACAGTTATACAGTATGTTACTGTGTTTTAAAGTTGCATTGTTAAAAGTATGTATATTTCATACTGTATATTTTACAGTAAAGATAAACAATACTCTAAATGCATAGAGCAAGATGCTGTAAATGCAAATACAGAATTTGCTGTATCTTGTATCTTCACAGTAAGTTACTAGTGAACTGCTGCAAATTGTTAACAGTGTAGGCAGACATACAAGATATTTTGTGAAATATCTGTTTTCCTTAAGGCTGATCTGTACTTCTGCGTCAAGCGCATGCGTATGGTCTGGTGCAGCCTGTGACTAGTCATCTTGGTCACGCTGATGAGTATCAGCACAGTTTAAATTTACTAGAATGTCTATGTTAAGCTGCTTTGACACAATACACATTTTAAAAGCGATATAGAAATAAAGATGAATTGAGTTTAATTGCAGAGCAACACAAACAGCACACAGAAGTATAAATTAGAGTAAATACAGGAAACAGAGAGTGGAATTCAATATATTTAAAGACCTTTTTAAACACTATTTCCATACATTTTAGAACCTTATAACCACTTTTCATCCGGACACACTGTTGAGATTTTAATTTACAGTATATATACTAGATATCAATGTAAAAAACTAAGCCAAAACTAAAACATTACTCATAAGCCGAATAAAAATGTAATAAATCTAGCTAATTCAGCAGGTATAGAACTGCAGAAATAATGGTGATGCCTTGATCACTGCAGTAAACAAAGCAGCATGATGTCAAATCTAGCAGGATTTCATTGATTTCATGAACTACACAACATCCTGATATTCACAGATTTAATTGAGGCAAACTAGCATACAACCATACAATGCATAATCAAAATGATATAAGATTTAATACTTTGCAAAATAGCAGGACTTTTTAATACTTTTTAAAGGCCTGAAATTTTTCTACATTGATTTATCAACTTTTAATACTTTTTAAGACCCCGCAGACACCCTGATAAATGTACGACTATGCTCGAAGCATGGTCACAGCAATCGCTCGACAAAGAAGTATAAATCAGTCTTTATTTGTTCGTTTTTTTCCATACAGCGAGTAACCAAATCTATTTAATGCAAAACTGGTTATCATCAATCTTAAAGAAATAGGGCCCTATCATGCATCTGGCGCAAGTTTGCTCGCACCTGTTTGCTAGTTTCAGCTCAGCGCAAGAGTCGTTTTGACGTTTTGCAGCACGCTGTTTAAATAGCAAACGCATTTGCGCTCGTATGTGCGCCCATAGGCGTTCTGCTCTAAAAAAAAAAAAAAGGAGGCGTGTAAAAATTTACATTTGCTATTTTAGGGGCTAAAATACATTGTTCAATAGACCAGTGGAGAGGAGGTCTACAGTCCAGTGCAGAGCGCGTTAGTTGTGCGCCTCGCTTAGACACTGCTTAATACACACAGGATGTACAGCAATACGCAAATATCTTGACAAATGAAAAATAATTAAAGGATTAAAATATTACAAAAAATATTATTTTGTAGCCTACATAAATATAAATACCATACTTTCATGTCTTCTTCATCTCGGGGGGCCTTTTTCAGTTTATTCATGACCATTTGCTTTTGTACAATGTAATTATTAGTAGCAGTATTATTTATTATATGCATATGTATATTTGTTTTATTAAAAACAAGCTTAGATTGGTCGACCTGTCAGGTTTTAGACCATATGGGGCATAGCATGTTTATTTGGATAGAACTAAGCTTTTTGATCACACTTCATTATTATTGTTCATTTATTCGTTTGCTGAAAATTATAACTAGATTTAAAAATAGTTTTGAAACAAATCTTTGCGCTTAATAAACAAAATTAATTATGTGGAGGCTAATGGATGTCTGAGTGTACAACACGTTTCCCTATTCACGAGAGTAAAAGCGAAAGTAAATAATGAGGAGGCTCATTCTCTCATTGTCGCGCTGTAGATGCTCTGTTTAACTGTTTTCTCACTAGTGAAGCACTCAGTTTTTCCACTTACAAAGTCCGCCATGTAAATAGCAAATGCACTATGGCGCGGCGCAACTGACTCTTAAAGGGAAAGGCAGATAAGACTCTGATTGGTTTATTCTCAAAACACACCCAGAACTCATTAAGAGAATAAGCTCAGCCCTGTTAGACCAGGCACAAAGCGGATTTTTGGCCTTAATGATTTTGCACCCTGCGCTTTGGACTTTGCGCATGGATCGTCAAAATAGAGCCCATAATCTTGATAAAGTCACATACAGGTATGGTAAACAAAAAATTTTTTTTTTCATATTTGGATGAACTTTCAAAACAACAATTAAAAATACATTTTTCATAGAATTTTGTGTTTTTTTTAATCCTATTGCCACCTGTTTCTCAACAGGCCATCTGAGGGCATGGTGCTGCAGTGATTTCACCAAGTTTTTTGTCTGCTTTGTGCCCTGTTCTGTAACACTCTGCTTATTGTTTTATTTGCTCATCTGGTCAGCCATTCTGATAATATTTTGTCTGAAGACACGGATGTTGATGGCACTTGCAATGTGCCGAGTTTGTCTTCTGCTCAAATATTTTTAGAAACGGCACGCTTGTCCTCCAGCTTGACTGTCCGGTGTTTTGAGAGCTGTGTGCTGTTTGCTTGTCTTTACCGTGTTTAGTCTAAAATCCGCTGCCCACCCGAGAGAGAGACTGCAGTCCGGTCCCGAATGAGTGTACTGACCCATCACTGCAGGTGCTGGCGTCCTAGAGCAAACAAACACATTTGAGGTAAATTTGGTTTAACATTTATTCGTTCATTCTGACTTTCTCCTTTAATAGTATAATTTCAGAAAAGTATCCTTTGCAAATTCCAAACTGTGAAATCATATTAGTAGCCATGACTATCAAAGTACAACATACTTGCATGTGATTTCATGCCGAATATTCAAACTACCAAAGTAAACGATATATGAAGCTTGTCACAAGTTGTCACTGAAAGAATGCACAAATATTAAACCAACAATACCTAAATTGAGGTACAGTTGGTTTTTACATTCATACGTTTGGACTTTCTCAATAATATAATTTCAGAAGATTATTCTTTGCTAATACTAAATAGTGAAATCATATTAGCAACCAATAACTATCAAAGTCATGTAACAGTACTATTCAACTCGTTTAGTTTTGCCTTCATTCATTTTTTATTTCAGATTTGACATAAAGCGCGTCTCTCCAAACACATTATTTATTTACAACACGTTTTTAAACATAATAGTTTAACTAACTATTGTCTAATAACTATTTATTTTTCCCATGGTGAGCATAATATTTTACTAATTATTTTGCAAGATAGTTGTATTCAGACCCTTTAAGTCCCTTTAAGTAAATTAGAGTCTTTGATTTAGATTAAAGTGTAATTTAATGACTTAATTGGGTTATGTTAACTGAGAAAGTTGGAATAATTAGTCAAGTTATTTTGTAACTGATTTGTTGTGTATATCAAAAAATATACCGTAAATATTTCTTAAGGAGGCTAATAATACTGACCTTAAAACAGTTTTTTTTAATAATTAAAAACTGCTTTTATTCAAGAAAAAATAATAAGAAGAAATAAGACTTTTTATGACTACAGAAGTTTTTTTTTTTTCATAGGAAACACTGTGGAAATTTTCTTGGTTTGTTAAAGATCACTTGGGAAACATTGTTTTGGGAGGGCAAAATAAATTGACTTTAACTGTAGACCTATCTGTTAAAGTTTACAGGTGCAACAATGTGCCTTGAAGTACTTGTATGAAATGAAGTACCAATGTTAGAAATGTGTTATCCTACACCAATACAAAGTTGCTTGTCAAATAAATTAACAAGGAAGATTAATTTGAGTTTACGTTATTTAATCATCTTGTTTATAAAGACTGCAGAGTGATGCATGGAAAAATAGTTTAGAATAACTGTTTAAGTATTTTGTAATGCATGTTAAAATGTGCCCCCCAAAAAAACAAGTGGCCCTTGCCCGGCCCTTCCAGTTAGTCTGGTCTAGAACTGCCACTGCTTTTTATTGTCTTAGTGTTATTAGACTGTTATTAAACATTTTAACGGTTTAAAATCAGTTTTTGCCTTAACATTATTTTTTTTCATGTTAATACTCTTTATTGCAATCTTTATCTTAATGGGCAGTGAATTTACTTTACTAATAACACAAAACGTACAAAAGTAGCAAACATTACTTTACATGTTTCATTATACAGCATGTAGCTCTGAGCTCAGAAAGTTCCCAAAATATTATTTTATCCGATATTTTCTTAAAGGGAAATGAATGTGTGGGTTATTTATATGGCAGTTAAATACAGAGCTTCTCTATAAAAAAAGGTGAAAAAACACCTGCAAGTTCTGAAAGAGATCCAACCTCAGCCAGGTAAGGAACTTACTCAAAAGTGAAATCTTTAATTCTGTTTATTTACTTGAGTAAATGTGTGTAAATCTAAATTTATTCCGTTTTTTTTTATTAATTACATTAATATTATTGACATATGAAATTGTTAATCTGATTTATGTACAATGCAGTTTGTACATTAATTTTTTCTGTGTTTTAGTAGAGATATGAGACACTTGCTTTGTTTACCAAATAAACTGAATCTAATTGGATTTGCAATTTAAACATTAAATAAAAGTTTAAAAATATATAACTTTTTATTTGACATGTTAAGGTTTTGATACTCCCAAAATAATTCAGCAGAAATCCGCAGATTCCGCCAAAAGTAATATAACAAATCATTTTCCAAGTAACCAAGTACTTCAATTAGTTTCTTTTTTGGGGGGAGTAACTCAATATTTTAATGCACTACTTTCAAAAGTAACTTAACTTCCCCTAACACTGCTTGCATATTCAGACCAAATATTCAAAGTAGCTACCATGGTAAACAATATAGGGAGCATGTCACAGTTGTCACTGAGCAAATATGTGCGAATATAAAACCAACGTTACCTCAATAACAAACAAAGATATTTGCCACTCCATCATTTTCAGCACCTTGCTGTTTGATCCCGTGTTTTGCCTGTGAAGACAAGACTGTCATAAATGTTTACCGTCACAGAATGGTGGCCATGTTTTTCTCATTACGAGCTCGGACAACTTTTTTAAGAGCGCGCGCAAACACAACCCACATCAATTTATGCCTGTTGTGTTAGTCCAAATTACACAGGTGACCTATCGCCTTCCGGGCTCTAAGAGATCAAAACTGGAGCGGGACGGGAGGGAATTCACCCCCTCGGAGCAAGTTTAATTTCTGCCCCCCTTCAGATGGTTCACACCGCAATTCCCCGCGGCTGCGATAACTGTGTGAAGGGACTGTATGTTTTATCCCGCTGCCTTCACATGAGGAAGTCATTAACATCTTCGTGCATCTCTGCTCTGTAATCTCCCACAACCGGCGATTCCTTCAGCCGTAAGAAGACAACAACAAAATGCTGAGAATTATCCATTTACCTCAGGTAGATAGCCTGATAAGAGCTGTTTGGTGATGCAAGTTGCTTGTTGTAGCAAAAAAATAAAAATAAAAACGTCTGTCATCAATTTTTCATACCATTCATCATTCAATTATTATTATTTTATTCGGTTGAACACATAAAATTATAATAATTTAACTAGGATAATATTTAACTAAGACTAAGATGGAAAAAACGTGCTCATGCCTTTTTTTCTTTTAGTTTTAACAGATCTCGCAATGATAAAATTCAGTGTGATGGGACAGTGTCCTGGCATTTTATCCCATACATCAGATTATGCTATCAACACTGTATTTGAATGGTTCTTCTGAGGTTGGGGTTGGGGATTAGGTTAGGGCAATATTACAGCTTCATATCACACTAATCCACATTAAAATTTACACATCTTTGGAGATATTTTTGTTGTCCAAACATAATTTTCCCATATTATATGGCGCAGTTGCACCTGAAACAGTAGCAACAGTGTAGTTGCAGTCAAACTGGTAAAAAAACAGACCTGCAGAAGTCTAAAAACCCAGAAATTTGATATATATCTCCCGCAGCATTTCACAGGTACATATGACTGTCGCCATCTTTCAAACAAGCCCAAGTATGAGGTAGCATATTGACCTTATTCTCCGCAGACGAGCGGGCGCTGCCATTTGAATCTTTTTGGCACGAGACTTCCTGTCTCATTCACTTCCATTCATTTTTAGACATTAAAAACTGCTTGTTTCGCTGTTTGATGTTGCAAACTGATATTTCCTTGTTATATTATTCTACTTGGTCTGTATAGTCATGCAAACATTTGTTTGTAGAGCAAGTAGTTTGACCAATTTTTGCCGTTTATTATTCCTTGTCATTTCTCCCATAGGCGACTGAAACGGAAGTTCTAAGACAATCACGAAAACAGGCACACTTCCGCATTTTAGAATAAGGTCATGTTTATGGGGTATCAAAATGCATCATCAAAATGTGCTACCTACTTTTTAAATGGGAGGTAGGACAATCTGACAAGGTTGGACAAATCGTTAACGGACATTGTATAACATCTGAAATGTTGTTTTGATCAATCTAAAATGCTTTAATCAAAGTGGATTGGTATTGTTACCACACAGAACAATCTTGAGTGACTGCACTCTCGAAGAGGTCTTGTGCCTCCAAAAGCCACCACGCGTTCATTGCGTTTGTTGTTCTAAGAGGTAAGTAATTTATTTTAAAAGATATCCATTGACTCATGAAAAGGTGGTTCATTCACTGCTGTTTTATGCGATGTTACAGTTTTGTGCACAACTCTAATATGCATTGTTGGATGGAAACATAGCTTCTAGCTTCCACTTTTCCTACAATGGATTGTCATATGTTTCCATCTAAAAATCTGAATTAAATTTATGCGCAAAACTGGATTATCACATGAAAGAATAAAGCAGCATTTCCATCCAATGAGTCAAAGAGAGCAAAATCGTGACTTCCTGATTAACTGGCGCCAAATATCAAAAATAAAAACAGAATTTGCTGTGGTAGGAGAAGCTGCATGAATCTTTTCTTTATTTAATAAATGACTTGCATATCAAAAGACAATGCCGACATGTGATGAACGTGTGTTGGCGTTAAAAGGTGTAAAATGCGAAGCACAGACGCTCTTGACAAGGTAATTAATGATGTAATAACATCAATACTAAAATGGTTAAGGTGTTTTACAATGACCAAAACAACATTTCAGATGTTTTACAGTGTACTCAGCCTGCTGGTTTGTCCATTCACACACATTTATATCATCACATGATCTCTTATAACATAATCACATGGCTTTTTAATGCACATGTACTTGAATTTGTTTGGTACAAGTGTTTCCACCGTAGTTTATGTGCATTTTTATTACTGAATAAAAAGTTTATCTTACTCGGTTATGCGCATACATTTTTAAAGCGCATTTTCAATCAATTTTGAAACAATGTGCCCAATAAATGAGTAAGGGAGTGCGGGGCACAAAGTAACGCGGGGTTAAATGTAACATGGAGTTTTAAGGTATTTGCTTATTTTTGGCATGCTTCCAAGGTTTTCACCACAGTGTCGGCAGACGTCTTTATGCCAAATATTGAAAAAGTTCAGCAAAATTTAGATGAGAAACACAGGAGAAACCATTTTTGCAGCATAAAAGTATTTTTTTATTATAGTCAATACTTTTTTTTATTTAAAAAAATCTGTGAAAGTATAATTGTGAAATCTTATATTGTTGTGATCACCGATTTTTAAAAAATGAAAAATATTAACTATAATGAAAAATACTTTTATGCTACAAAAATGGTTTCTCCTGTGTTTCTCATCTAAATTTTGCTGAACTTTTTCAATAATTGTCAGAAAGACGTCTGCCAGCACTGTGGTGAAAACATGCCACGGTTAACCGTGAGCAAATACCTTAAAACTTTGTGTTACATTTTACCCCGGGTCACTTTGTGCCCCGTGCTCCCCTAATGGTTTATTTTCGAGTATAAATAATCTAGTAACTTTATAATATATGTTTCTTATATCTTCAGAATTGTGGCTGGAAGGGCATCTGCTGCATAAGACGCATGCCAGAGTAATTGGCGGTTCATTCTTCTGTGGCAACCCCTGATAAATGGGACTAAGCTGAGAGATGGTGAGATATCTTCAGAACGGTGAGGTGTTTGTATTGATGCATGGCTGACAAAAATGCAAACTGAATCCTCACATGTCAGCCATTATAAACAGAAACTTCATTTGTCATTTTGTGTATTTTTGTGGATTGCCAGCAGAGGGCTTTAATTTATCAGATGAGTGGGCTGCTTACACATGTAACAGAGTTCAGTTAATGTATAGTCATAATAGAAGTACTGTAATATAGTGAAGTAGTGTAATATACTGAAATATAGTATAGTTATTTCCTTCAGTATATCATGCAGACCATACTTTTTGCTATGGGTGTCCTAAATAGTTTTTGTTTTTTATCCAGCCATGACTAGGACAAGCAAAAACATAATGTGAGTTGATTGCTTTCTAGGAAATGTGTTTTTCACATTGAAAGTGAAAATGCTGCATCTGATAGCATTGTAATTATGTGTAGTAAGTCACGTTAGAAAACTCCTACCCAGTGGTGCCCCCAGAAAATTTTCTTAGGGGTGGCCAGAAGAGGCCACATCAAATGGGGTGGCACACAAAAAATTTTATTTAGCGTAATGTTATATTTTTGTTTCTGGTAAATGAAATAATTTGATTTTAATTTGTTTAATTACTCTTAAAATATCACAAATTATTCCTTGAAATAATTCAGAAAGTACAATAAGTGTGCAAACAAAATAAAAATCAAGTTTAAGTTCAAAAACACTTTTTATATAAATAACTTTTCAGTTATTTTTCATATACTTTTATTGTACAGCATACGGTATATGCCATGTCTAAATGTAATGAAGATTAATGAGTTAATTAATAAAACTAACAACTGAACAAACTGAACAAAAGGCATTACTGTATACACACACACTCACTATGCAGACCCTAATAAAATCATTTATCCATATTACTTTTTGAGCCACTTTATTAATGCAGCTTCTTCTATTGATGTACCTTAAGGTAAATATTAAATTGCCACTGCTGTCCACTGAAGGTGTGTGCGTGCTGTCAACGACGATTGGGGAGGCCCGCAGTGGCGGTTCTAGTTTAAATGACACCCTGGGCAAGCCAACCAACCCCCACCCCTTTTAAATTGTTGGATTTATTTTTCAATAAATATAAAAATTTATTTATATTTATTCTAAATAAATTCAATTATTATTAATATGATTATACAATTATTATTCTGGAAAAAAAAAAACAGAAATCAATCCTAAATGTTACTGGAAACATGTAACAACTGGAGTGATATGCCAAGACCACTTTAAAAAAATCTTTTGCATGAATATTAGTTATGACAATTCCAAAAAATACAAAAAAATATATGTTTTATATAATTGTCTGTGGTCTTAGACCCGACTCAATGCCGAGATTTAATGTTATAAATTCTTAGCTCCCTGACTCATTACTCCTGACTCATGGCTCTGCTTTATAGACATGTTTAGTGAAAATAACATCATCATATTAATATATAAACTTTAGTTTTATATTTTAGCAACACGATAATGGGTTTCTGCGTGCATGCGTCGGTTTGCTTTCACCAGCGTTGTTTCGGTTGCACATATAGAGAACAACAAACGTGTGCAATTGATGCACTGTGAACAGCCCCTAACGTCTTTATTCTGGGATTACCACTCTAATACACTTGTATAAAGTAAATTGTTTCCCAATGCTTTTACTTAGGGAAGTTTTTTTTTTTATCTATTTTTTATTTATTTATTTATTTATTTTATTTTTTGCAACGTCTCCGCGTGCCGACCTCTGCAAGATGCCCCTATTGCCCATGCCTAAATCCCCCACTGGGGGAGGGACAGTGAATCAGCTACGTCAGTGGCACCAACAATAATTTACTGGCTGCAGTTTATTTATTTATTGAAATATTGGGAATTTACAAGTACATTTAAATTAATAATGTCAACAGCAAAATCATATTGGAGAGGCCACAGGGGTGGCCAGAGTTTACCCAGGGATAGCTCTTGCCCTACCACAGCATAATCTCTGATGCAAATGCTATACTTAGATGTGTAATAAACATTTAAAATGTTCTGATAGATGTAGTAATTGTATTAAGTTCTATATAAGTTCAATATAAATATATCTGGTTCTATACAGAGTTAAAGTCAATTTTTACTTTTTCAAATATTTCCCAAATTATGTTTAATAAAGCAAGGAATTTTTTACAGTATTTCCTATAATATTTTGTCGTCTAGAGAAAGTCTTATTTGTTTTATTTTTTGCAACAATAAAGGCAGTTTACATTAAAAAAAATAAAATAAACAATGCTGGTTTGTGTAATAATGAGTTGGAGTGAATAACAGCTCTTCACCTCAGTAGCCTGGTTCTTCTAATGAAGAGGAAAGGGGTCTGGTGTGTGAGTGTGTCGCGGTGTGAACCCACAGACGAGACAGGATCAGGTTTCTGCAGCCGGTCTGCACCTTATAGTTTAACCACTGGGCGTTATTGCTAGTAGCCTGATCCTCTGAAGGTGATAAACTTCTACTTGTTTATCTGTACAAGATAATTATTCCTGTGGTTTCACAGCAGCACATGTTGTTGTTTTTTAATATACAGTTGAAGTCTGAATTATAGTCCTTCTGTATATTTTTTTCTTACATTCTGTTTAACAGAAAGATGTTTTTTTTCAACATATTTCTAAACATAGTAGTTTTAATAACTCATTTCTAATCATTGATTTATTTTATCTTTGCCATGATGACAGTAAATAATATTTTACTGGATATTTTTCAAGACACTAGTATTCAGCTTAAAGTGCATTTTTAAGGGTTAACTGATTAGGTTACCAAGTTAGGGGTGTTAAGGCAAGTCATTGTATAACAATGGTTTGTTCTGTAGACTATTGAAAAAAATATATAGCTTAGGGCTAATAATATTGACTTTAAAATTGTTTAAAAAAAATAAATTCAACTTAACTGAAGACTTTCTCAGGAGGAAAACATATTATAGGTAATACTGTGAAAAATCCATTGCTCTGTTAAACTATTTTGGAAATTTTTTAAAAGAAAAAAAATCAAAAGGTAGCTAATAATTCTGACTTCAACTGCATATTTTATTTTATAAAAATCTTCTCTAAGCACAAAACAAAAATAATCACAGACGGTATACAAAAAAAATATATTATTATATTATACTAATTTATTATAAGAAAAAAACAAAACAGTTTACTCAAACATGCACCAGATACAGGAAAAAGTAGACTATTAACTCATACTAGGATGGAGGAATAATACTAAAATTGTCCTTGCTTACGTTTACAGTCTAAGAAATGATGGGTTATTCAAAGCCAAATTGGGAAAAAATATAGACAAACCCTAGAATACTTTTAAAACCCTATTTGGTCCTATTAATTTGTTTCAAAACATTAACCCAAGAGTTTGATTAGTCCCTATTACACCCAGAATTGGCTTGAAATAACCCAGAATTGTTTACGAGTGTATGAAAACTAGGTGAAAAAGTATACTTTCTGTACATCAAAATCCCCCTTTTAGCTGATAGTGTTAATGCTAACAGAGTCAAAGCATCCAAACCTGAATCAATCAATATCTGGACTACACTGCTTAATAAATTTCTTGCTGTCAATCCCAGTTTTAAGAGCAACAAATAATAACTTGACTTCTAGTTGATCATTTGAAAAAAGTGGCAAGGTAGATTTTTCTGATGAATCATCTGCTGAACCACATCCCAATCATCACAAATACTGCAGAAGACCTATTGGAACCAACATGGATCCAAGATTCTCATGGAAATCAGTCAAGTTTGGTGAAGGAAAAGTCATGGTCTGCAGAGTGGATGGCAACATCAACAACCTGATGTATCAAGACATTTGTGCTGCCCACATTACAAACCACAAAAGAGGGCAAACTCTTCGGCAGGATAGCGCTCCTTCTCATCCTTCAGCCTCCACATCAAAGCTCCTGAAAGCAAAGAAGGTCAATGTGCTCAAGGATTGGCCAGCACAGTCACCAGTCATGAACATTATTGAGAAGATGAAGGAGGAGGCATTGAAGATGAATCCAAAAAATGTTGATGAGCTCTGGGAGTCTTGCAAGTATGCTCTCTTTGCCATTCCAGATGACTTCATTAATACGTTATTTGAGTCTTTGCAGAAATGTATGGATGCAGTCCTTCAAGCTCATGGGAGTCATACACAATACTAATTCTTTTTCCAATGCACCCTGTCTATATATTCTATACTTTACATTATTTCTGTTAAGTGACAAGACTTTTGACTAAGCAAAGTCAGACGTTACTGTCCTAATTAAATCATTAAAAATCAAAGCATAATCATATTTTATTTTAGTAAATAAGTGTAATCTAGAGGCCTTCGCCTTTCATATAAGCCACTTCTGATACCATATGATCAACTAGAAGTCAAGTTATTATTTGTTGCTCCTAAAAATTGGGCAGGCGACAAAACTTTTGTTGGGTAGTGTAAATGTTTCTCAAAAAATATTTGAATACCACTGAAAAATAAAACTCTCAGAGAAGTCTCAGGGCAAACCCAAAAAAGTGTGAGCATGTATTTCCTTTGAGCTCTAGCATCTATCGCAAAAACTGAAGGAAAGATATTATTGAGATTAGTTTTGGTGTAATGTAACCAGTTTAACACAAATCACAACAGCCCATGTTATACATTGCTCAATCTGAGGCTGAGTAGTGATGACCGTGAATCATAATGCAGAGTTATGCAAAGCAACGCTGAGTAAGAGAGGTAATTTCCATGGCCTGGTCTGCATTTGTACTCTACACCAGCTTTTACAGCCACTTTAGTGTTTTAAGCCATTTTCTTGTCTAGTTTGATTCTGCCTCTAAAGAGCAGCGGAAATCTCCCCAGCGGTGGAGAGACTGGAGGAATTTTCGGGAAGGGGGGCGATGGTGTTTTTGGAATGATTGTGGCTGAGAAGTGTTTTTTGGTGCTTCCCGGGATGAAGGGAGAGGTGGTGCTGCTGGCAATGGAAAACTGAAAGTCTGTTCCCTCTCACGCTTAATGGATGATAATAATAATAATAAGGATAATTTGTATGCCGCTTTTTTCGACGCTCGAGGTCATTTCAATGTGAAATTACAGGAAGTTTCATTCAGAAATTCAGAAGTGAAATTCAGAAATAGAAATGAATGAAAGTACAATAGGTTTTTTGAAAACTTTGAGTAGCGGCTGAGAAAAATTGCTAGTCTTGAGGGTTAAAATAGTATAGAGTCCTTATATTATAAAGATTATTTTGATTTCATGTACGTTACTTGTTTGTTGAGCTGTTGCTACACACATTTCACACTGAATTAGAAATTTTTATGCAAAACGTTGAAGAATAAATTCCATCTCATGTTGTGTCAATCACATTTACGCAGTAGGTCCAAAACTTTCATACGCCATTAAAAACTCAGTTTCATTGCCTGCCGCGCATCTTTGGTGACGGCCCATGCGCAAAGCGGAAAGAGTAGGGCGCAAATGCATTCAGGGCATGTCAGAATACACTTTTACTATTTTAAGGACGGGAAAATCCGCTTTGCGCCGTGGCGCATGGTCTAACAGGGTTGAGTTTATTTTCTTAATGAGTTATAGGTGTGTTTTGAGAACTAACCAATCAGAGTCTCATCTCCCATTCCCTTTAAGAGTCAATTGCGTCGAGTCTTGCGCCACATTGCGCCGGTTGTATGATAGGGCCCCTTTTTTTTTTTTTTTTGACTGCCAGTCTCAGTTCAGGATTAAATAGTTCGCTGACATTTTTGTTATGTGGCTGCAGTATCACAAGCATATTATCTCAATGCCACTGATTTTATAAATAAGGTTTCTGTGGGGGATTTTTTTGTGTACAATAAGAATTCCAGACTTCAGTGTGCAAAGACCTTTATTAGGCAGTTATGGGTATGCTAGTGGTTGCAATCGTTAGACAAGCAAAATGCTGGTTACTTGCTGGTTGGTTGGTTAGTGTGATGGTTAAATTTGTTAGACAGCTAGACAGTGGTTAGTTGGTTCATTCATAATTTTTATGTTACAGTTATCTATTAGTAGCTGTAGTTATCTATTGTTTTGATTGTTGGTTGCTTAGTTAATCTTTATCTAGGGTTGTCTCAGCCTATTTCAGGTATTGGCAAAAACGTGGCTAATTTGTACAAAATGAATAATACAATTTCATTCATATGAAAGCATTAGAGTTTTAAAAAGAGACATAACCTTAAACCCAAATGCTAAACGCAACAATCAATGGTGGATGAGCAAATTGTACTAAAACGGCAAATGAAATCACACAATTCATACAAATTAGCCATTAAATCAAAAGTTCCAAAATGCAGAGAGGTTGTGTTGGTTTATGTAATTCAGGTGGTTACTCAGCAGTTCCTGCGATTGCTAGGCAAACAACTAGTTAAACAGCTGGTTAGATTGTTGGTTGTTATTTAGCAAGACAGTGGGTGTTTGGTTAGTTGGGAATCATCCATTGGGGTTTTAGAAGCCAGAAATCATCTGAGTCATCTATAATTCTTTTGTAAATTTCAATCATTAGTTAGTTAGTTAGTTAGTTAGTTAGTTAGTTAGTTAGTTAGTTGGTTAGTTGGCTAATTAGTTAGTCATTAGTTTTCTTGTTTTATTAGTTAGTTATAATGATTTGTTGTTTTTTGAAAAACATATGTTACAAGGTTTTGAAAAGATAAGTCATTAGTTAATTGTTTAGTTAGTTAATTAGTTAACAATTTAGTTAGTTTAGTTAGTCATTAGTTTGTTTGTTTATTTGTTTGTTGTTGGGTGGTTAGTTAGTTAGCTATCATGATTTGGTTAGTTAGTTAGTTAGTTAGTTAGTTAGTTAGTTAGTTAGTTAGTTAGTTAGTTAGTTAGTTAGTTAGTTAGTTAAATAGTTAGTTTGATAGTTACTTATCATAATTTGTTGTCTTTTGAAAAAAAATATACAATTGTTACAAGGTTTTAAATAATATGAGTCATTAGTTAAATGTTTAATTAGTTAGTTAGTTAGTTAACTATTTAGTTAGTTTGGTTTGTTTGTTTGTTAGTTAGTTAGGTGGTTAGTTAGTTAGCTATCATGATTTGTTTAGTTAGTTAGTTAGTAGTTAGTTTGTTTGTTAGTTAGTTAGTTAGTTAGTTAGTTAGTCATTAGTTTGTTTGTTAGTTACTTATCATAATTTGTTGTCTTTTGAAAAATTAGATAATTGTTACAAGTCTTTTGAAATATCAGTCAGCAGTTAGTTAGTTAGTTAGTTAGTTAGTTAGTTAGTTAGTTAGTTAGTTAGTTAGTTAGTTAGTTAGTTAGTTAGTTAGTTAGTTAGTTGGTTAGTAAACATGATTTGATGACTTGAAAAATTAAATATGTCATCGTTTAGGTTTTTAAAAAATATTAGTCAGTTAGAAATATCTATTAGGGATTGTTAATCTCAATCCTTAACATCTTCAAAAAAAAATCAGTCATCTTAAATAGGAATCATCTATTGATCTTATTCTCCGCAGACGAGCGGGCGCTGCCATTTGAATCTTTTTGACACGAGACTTCCGGTCTCATTCACTTCCATTCATTTTTAGACATTAAAAACTGCTCGTTTCGCTGTTTGATGTTGCAAACTGATATTTCCTTGTTGTATTATTCTACTTGGTCTGTATAGTCATGCAAACATTTGTTTGTAGAGCAAGTAGTTTGACCGTTTTTTGTCGTTTATTATTCCTTGTCATTTCTCTCATAGGCGACTGAAACGGAAGTTCTAAGACAATCGCGAAAACGGGCACACTTCCGCATTTGAGAATAAGGTCAATAACGGCTCTTGAAAATTTCAACAGTCCCCAAGATGCAGGCTTTCACAGTAGCTGGTCCTACTTTGTGGAATGCTCTGCCCCTCTGTATTAGGTCTATATTATCGCTGTCTGTTTTTAAATCTAGGTTGAAAACTTACCTTTTTGATTTGGCATTTTATCAGTGAGAATTGTTTGTTTTTAGCTATAATAACTATTAGTGAGATTTGGTTGTTTTTACTTATATTAACTATTTGTGAGAATTGTTTGTTTTAGCTATAATTTTATACTTGTTCTTTGTGATTTATTGTTCAGCACATTGATCAACCTTTGGTTGTGTTTAATAGTGCTATATAAATAAAATTGACATTGACATGCCCTGATCTTTCCTTGCAGTACTTTTTTCATCTTTCATCATTCTTTCTTTTCTTTGTATCTGAAGATCCAGAGTGCTGCTATTTTTGTCCACCATATCCTCTACTGGCGTTCTGGATAGTTTATGCTGAATGTAAGCATCTCCACCTGTTGTTACCAGATGAAACGCTCTCAGTGTCCAGCACTTGTGCACCACCTGTGCAGGAAAACACCTGCTCTGTATTTGTTCTGTCCCAGAACGCATGTCCTCAACACTGTCTAAATCCACTGTCCTTCAGCCTTGTCCTGGTTTGATCTGCTGGTCGGTGATTCAGCGCAGACATTTGTATGCGATCTAAGGCCAAACATGTGCTGCATAGCCACGTCATCTACACTTCAGCATGGATGCTGCCCTGCCGATTCTTATATTGTACACGTGGAGCTGTTTAAAAGCAAGAAGGCCAGTATACATTTCTTACATGTGCTCAAATACTGTAGTTACCCATTTCGATTGAACTTTCTTTAATTCGGAAAGTCTTGTGATTGACATTTTTAAGGGACTTTTCAAGATTTTATTTTAATATATTACTTTTAATTTATTATTATTATTATTATTATTATTATTATTATTATTATTATTATTTAATATATTTCAATATATTTAACTGGCTTAATAGAATTTTTATACATTTGCTTACATTTTATTTTATATATTTTAATAGCTTACACTCACCGGCCACTTTATTAGGTACACCTGTCCAACTGCTCGTTAACGCAAATATCTAATCAGCCAATCACATGGAAGCAACTCAATGCACTTAGGTATGTTTACTTGGTGGACTCCTTCCATCAAGAATGCTCATTAAATTAATTAGGCTAACCATAGGCTGTTTATGGTGTAGCTTAGCACATTAATATCAATTAGAGGTCACAGGTGTGTTGCGTTTATCAGCCTCTTACAAGTGTTTTGAAGAGGCTCATCTAGTCAGACCCTTTTAATCGGACCTTTAGTTGCTCGTGTTTCCTCTAAAACCTATAGTTTACTGTGAGTGCGGAAGGTAAATGTAAGCCACTAGGGTGGTATAGCCTACAAACGTGATTCTAGGTTTAGCAGAAGGAAATGTGCGTCCTGCCAGGGCCCACCCCCACAGTGTAATGTAACCTTGGCATTAACTTGAACATGAAATCCTTTCTGCGGCGCATGCAGCGTAAACCTTTACTTTATCCGTTTTACTGCAAATTAAAATTTTGTTGCTTTTTCCGTCTGATTTTACGGGAAACATCTGGGGCTCGCACCACTCCGTAACTGTGGCCCGAGGCGTTCTGGCTCAGAAGTAAGGCGGGAATAATGAGACATTATCAAACACGCTGCTGGTGGATACACATAAGTTTTATTTTTTTTTTAAACCAAACACACACACACACACACACACACACACACACACACACACACACACACACACACACACAAACTTTTAAATACATCACATCACTTAGTCTGTTAATTACGGGAAGTCTGACTCATTTCTGTGAATCAGTTAAAAAGGATTCAGCGAATCTTTTGTCAGGTTGTATAATTATGATCATGTGGTATGAGTTTTCATATTGTAAGTTTTATAATATGTCAATAAAGCCTCATGTAAGCACATGCTGCCGTTTATTTCATGTTTTCCTAATAATTTTTTGTAATAACAATGCTTATGATCATTTCATTCCTCCCTTTACTGTTTATAATTTAGCTCATAAAAGCAAAGTGATTTATAATCTACATATAATTTTCTTTTTACATTAAATAATACATAGTGCAAAATCCCTTTTATATTCCTTGACTAAAAAAGTGCATGGTTTATTTTTATGCGGTCATGCAGTTCTCAACATTGAACTTTGTGTTCTGATATGTTCACTAGCTACATTGATTTATTTGCCCCATCAGTCAATTACTGTTTAAATTAAATATAATATCACTTTGCTCAAAAACTTTATAATGAGGTTTATTTCATTATGGCTGTTTCTTTACTCCTTTATCTCAGGAGTTTCCCTAAATAAAACGATGAAAGTAAACATTACCATGAAAATCTTATATAGAGGCATAAAAACTTTAAGAGTGTTTATTTGCTCAAATTCCCATTAAAATAAGTTTGAATAGTATTGTGCAAAGTATTTTGTAAGGTTTTTGTTCATATATATATATATATATATATATATATATATATATATATATATATTTATATATATATATAGAAAAGGGGCAAAACAATAAATCGTTGCATAAATGCTGTAATGTTTAAATAATTTCCTGCTAAAAACGCGTGAAGGTCATGTGACGACAGGAAGAACCAAGGAAGAACGCAGCATCTCATTTCTCATATGGTGCATTCTGTTTTCTGGCAGTCTCTCGAGTTCATTCTTACGAGCTGTCCTGGCAAGACCAGCCTTCATAAGAGCGCAAGTCTGTTCTCTGCATTCTTGAATTGAGAAACAGCCTTAGTCTGACTCAGTTGAACAAAGAATCACCCTTATTTTTTTTGAGTCAGATTCATCAAATCTGACAGGCTGTGGACAATAAAGTGTTTTAACTTGACTATTGTACATAAAATATCTGTACTTTCTTTTTTTTATGTAACTTTTTACTTCATTGCATTCCAAAGCAAAACATCTGAGTAACAATTCGCTGATTCAAATGATCCAATCAGAGCGAACCTCCAGTTAATGGATCACTGATACAAATGATCTAGTTGGAGCGAACTAGAGATCTGCGCAGGGACTAAATTTTGAATCCCGCTCCCGCCCGCACACGCCAGGTTTTAGCCCGAACCCGACCGCTCCCGCTTATTTTAAGAATTTGTTGTCCCGCTGCCCGACCTGCCCCGTTTTCTGCCCGCCGCGCCCGATCCCGCTAATGAGCGGGAGAGAACAAAACCGAAAATCCCCCAGCTATACAGTCCAGACAGCCAAGCTGTCTGTATAAACACACACACACAGACAAATCTCTCTCTCATACGCGCGCGCACGCACTAACACACTCAAGCACCAAGCAGACACACAGGCGTTTGCTGTTATATCAACTCAAAGGCTTGTAATACCATGTATCAAGTACCAATGTAATACCAAAAGGTTTTATATAAAGGTATATAAATACTGAGTCGCGCCAGCTCCGGGCCGCAGCGCACATTACTCTCGGGCCGATTCCGGAGCGGATCGGGCCGGAATCGGGCAGTGAGTCAACAAGCATCCAGAGTCCGGCAGCCGGAGCCGGGCTGAGTGGTAACGTTAAGTCTCCGGCAGGCGAGAATCTAGCCGGAACTGGCCCGAGTGTATTTTGCTATCTGGGAAATCTCTCTCTCTCTCTCTCTCATTCTCTCTCTCATTCTCTCATTCGCACGCACTAACACACACACAAGCAAAGCTCTCTCTCTCTTATATATCCGCGATATTGCTAGACAGCCCGCTCCCGTCCCAAATTAAACCCGTTACCGACCGCTCCCGCGATTTATTCAGAAATTTATTCCCGCGCCACAGAAATCGGGTCGGGAATGCAGACCTCCAGTAAATGTTTTACTGATTCAAATGATCTAGTTGGAGCGAACCTCCAGTTAATGATTCACTGATTCAATTTATCTAGTCAGAGCGAATCTCTGTTAATGATTCACTGATTCAAATGATCTAGTTGGAGCGAACCTCCAGTTAATGATTTCCTGATTCAAATGATCTAGTTGGAGCGAACCTTCAGTAAATGATTCACTAATTCAAATGATATAGTTGGAGCGAACCTCCAGTTAATGATTCACTGATTCAGATGATCTAGTCAGAGCAAACCTCCATTTAATGATTCAAATGATTTAGTAGGAGCGAACCTCCAGTTAATGATTCACTGATTCAAATAATATAGTAGGAGCGAACCTCCAGTTAATGATTCACTGATTCAGATGATCTAATCAGAGCGAACCTCCAGTTAATGATTCATTGATTTAAATGATCTAGTCAGAGCGAACTGCCAGTTAATGTTACACTGATTCAAATGATCTAGTCGGAGTGAACCTCCAGTTATTGATTCACTGATTCAACCTCCAGTTAATGATTCACTGATTCAAATGATCTAGTTGGAGCAAGCCACTAGTTAACAAGACACTATTGATTTAATTGGTCCAGTTGGACAGTCTCTAGGTACGTCCCAAATTGCATACTTATGCAATATTCTACGCTATTTTGTAGTATAAATAGTGTTATTAGTGTTATTACTCTAAAAATAATAAGTGCACTTTAATTACTTGGATGATACACTTATTCAACCGGTAAAATGAAGTGTGTAATGATGGACACTTAACACACTCAACGATCGTAGCTTTGCTCACGTAGCGGAGGGGGCTAAGCTAATGGGCGCACATGTTGGATAACTTTATTTATTTTGGATTGTGAAAGCAAAACTCTCTGAAGAGAGTGATTATAGCGCCTCCTGATGGTGAATACGGTTATACTCATGGCAGGTATTATTTGGTAGTTTGGAAGTTGTTTTACTAATTTGGCAACCCGCAAACGTCATCAGTAGTAGCATTAGTGTTCCATTTAGGACTACACTAAATACATATACAATGCTGTTGAGTGTATAAGTGCATAGTGTATAGTGCGCCATTTGGAAAACAGCTTCAGTTTATGATTAATTTATTCAAATGATCTAGTCATGGTGAGTCTCCAATTATGATTCACTAATTCAAATGATCCATAATGCATTCTTGTCCAAATTTGTATGCCCTTCACTTGCTAACTTGTCTGCATCTCATTCCCTCAGATGTATTAATTATGTTACACAAGTGTAAACAGACATGCCCTAAACCCTTGAGCACTTGGGAACTACGCTGTTGTGATGTCACAATGACATTGCATTCTAGGACATAGCTGCTTGAGTGAACATATGAAGGCTACTCAATCCCTTGGTTAAAATCGAGCGATCGAGGGTATGTCCATGTAGGCTTCCCTCGTTCACTTGATAAAGTGGAGCAGGCACACTTTAAAAATGTGGCAGGGATTCCCTCGAGAGAAAACAATGGAAGGGAAATTCATGAGTGCCTGTGTCTAAAAGTGTTATGGAACGCATCCTCTGTCAAAGTAATTCTCCAGTTAATGATTCACTGATTCAGTTGGAGAGTCTTCATTTAACGATTCACTGATTCAAATGATCCAGTTGGAGAATCTCCATTTAATGATTCACTGACTCAAATGATCCAGTTGGAGAGTCTCCATTTAACAATTCACTGACTCAAATGATCCAGTTGGAGAATCTCCATTTAATGATTCACTGACTCAAATGATCCAGTTGGAGAATCTCCATTTAATGATACACTGACTCAAATGATCCAGTTGGAGAGTCTCGAATTAACAATTTACTAATTCAAATGAATCAGTTAAAGAGTCTCCATTTAACGATTCACTGAGTCAAATGATCCAGTTTGTAAAATCTCCATTTAACGATTCACTGACTCAAATGATCCAGTTGGAGAGTCTCCATTTAACGATTCACTGACTCAAATGATCCAGTTGAAGAATATCCATTTAATGATACACTGACTCAAATGATCCAGTTGGAGAGTCTCCATTTAACGATTCACTGACTCAAATGATCCAGTTGGAGAATCTCCATTTAATGATACACTGACTCAAATGATCCAGTTGGAGAGTCTCGAATTAACAATTTACTAATTCAAATGAATCAGTTAAAGAGTCTCCATTTAACGATTCACTGAGTCAAATGATCCAGTTGGAGAGTCTCCATTTAACGATTCACTGACTCAAATGATCCAGTTGAAGAGTCTCCATTTAACGATTCACTGACTCAAATAATCCAGTTGGAGAGTCTCCATTTAACGATTCACTGATTCAAATGATCCAGTTGGAGAATCTCCATTTAATGATTCACTGACTCAAATAATCCAGTTGGAGAGTCTCCATTTAACGATTCACTGATTCAAATGATCCAGTTGGAGAGTCTCCTTTTAACAATATACTAATTCAAATGATCCAGTTGGAGAGTCTCCGTTTAATGATTCACTGATTCAAATGATTTAGTCAGTGCAGGCCTCTAGGTAACAATTTAGAAAATTCATAAACTGATTTAGAATTAGACAGAAAATTGTGACGCCTTGGGTGCATATGGCTGATGGTACAAAGTGTTTTTAAATGTTCCCAATGCAGAAAGTTAGGATTTATTATTGTAAATAAAAATGATATTTTGGTCATGACAGTCAGTCTGAACATTCATATTTATAGTGCATCATTTTGGACACAACCATTGATTTTGGATTTTCAATGTGAGACTGATCACTCCAAGACAACAGATGCAGCTACATGTGATGAGCAGTCGAATTCGACATCTATGTATTCATATATGTAGTTATTTTGACGCAAGAATTGAGTATGTTGCCATTATTTATTACTCTCTGTTATTTTAAACAGCATCTCTTTTTATGGACCACATAGGGTGAATTAAACCTGAGTCCAATTGTGAAGGTGAATAAGTCATCTGAAGAAGCTTAAGACGTTTGTTTAAAAAAAAAAACATCAGCTGCATAAGAGCAGGGTTTGCACACTGCGTCTTTTTATGCAACATTTAGAATTTGTTTAATATTTTAGACTTGTGTTTTTGACTGGAGACATGACTATAGTTAAGACAGACAGAGGTGTGAACTCGGTTTTGTTTGACCGAACTGTTGCCTAAACGTTCTTGATTTTAGTTTACTATGTTTATTGTGTATCTACATGTAAGTGTCAGCAGGACGTGTTTCCCCCGCTGCGCTGCGCTGCGGCACGACGTCAAGTAAACCCGGCGTTCAGCTTGTTTCCGCTGCGGTTACAGAGATTTGCGCAGGTGCACAGAATAAAGAGGTGTGTGCGTGCGTGCGTGCGTGCTTGTGTGTGTGTGTGTGTGTGTGTGTGTGTGTGTGTGTGTGTGTGTGTGTGTGTGTGTGTGTGTGTGTGTGTGTGTGTGTGTGTATAACGGACTGCTTCTCACTCTTCACCGCACTTTTTTTTTCTTCTTTGGGTTTCCCCATCACCACAAGAGAATATTTACTTTTATTTTTAAACTGCAGCTGTGTTCTCGTAAGTTTATCTCTGTATTTGTAAGACGGAAGGACGCCAATTTATTTATCAGTAAGATGACACATTCTCTACATAAATCTGATATGTTTTTAGCTTTTTTTTTCTTATTCAAATTATTCCAAACATATTCATTCATTCATTCATTTTCTTTTCGACTTAGTCCCTTTATTAATCCGAGGTCACCACAGCAGAATGAACCGCCTACCAAACATAATCTGGGTTAAAACATCTTGGTACTGAAACTGAAAAAAATATGTTGGCATAGGCTATTTGCAGTCTGGCAGAATCTTTTATTGTAATTGACTTTACAAATAAAGCAATGAGGCTTTTAAAAATGTACATTTATTTTAGCAACAAATGGGGTATATGCACAGCTAGTTTTAAAGCCAATGATGAATTTCCGGTAAAGCTTAATGTCACTTTTATCAATTTTACATGGTTGTGTTTACAGCATTGATGCTGAAACATAATTACAATACATTCAGGTAAATAGACTTCAACATTCATTTAGTTGTTCAAGCGTAAAATGAGATTGCAACCACTAGTGCCGTCAGTAGCAACAGGCTAGTGCAGAAATTCCATTTGAAAAACATAGTGCGGGGGGGAAATGGAATTTAATGCAATGCTTCTTGTCTGATCTGAGACCTACTTCATATTGCATGTCTAACAGCCAGTGAAGAATGCAAATTTTTAAAGAAATCAGACCTCAAACGTGACAATTTTGTAATGGAAAGACAGTTCACCGGAAGCCATTGGGCTGCCTGGCTAAAAAATAAAAGTCCGTGTGCATATAACCCATTGCTATTGTATGTGAAACATGCTTGTCCAGCATGCAGAAAGATTTATTTTATTTTATTTTATTTTTCAAGAAAAATGACTAGTGAGACATAAAACTAAAACACTTTTGCACTTGATGGCCAAATTAAATCTTCTTAAAACATTTTTAATTAAATTAATATAATGCAAATTAAATTAATATCAATTAAAAACGTTTTTTGAAAAACAATTTGGGCTATAGAATGTATAAAAACCAGTTTGAATGTCATTTTTAATCTGTTGTATAACCACACTGTAAAAAAAATACAGGGTTCTAGATCCACACAATCCCTTTATCTGGCCTTAATGCAAATCGATTAAGTTAACCTAATGGTTTTTAACCAATCAAAGTTGATTGAACATAAAACAATTAAGTTGCCCATTAAAAAACTCAAGAACTGTTCTTTCAGCTCAGTTATTTAAGATTGACCCGACTTATAAAGTTCATTAGCTGACTTCAAATATAAAAGATCTTATATAAGCAATTAAAATAATAAAAACAACAACTTAAATATGTGTCTATAGGAACACTACAAAGTACACTACAAATCATTTTCGGATACCATCAGCAAGCAAAAGTTGCATTATTCTTGAACAGGCCTACAGAACAACTGAGCCTTTATCAAACATTATTGCCTCGGCAGTAGATTTCTATCAAGCTAAGCCTGGGAAAATGAGATGTAAACAATTAAATGCTTTGTGAGCGTTGGTGTAGAGTTTAAGGAGAAATGAAAAGGTCTGGTAGGGGTCCGGTATTTAAATGCGGTGGTTATCTGTGGTTGTTAAAGTGTTTGCCTCTAGCCGTCTGGATTCAGTGATTTCTTCTTATTAAAGCGGACAACCTTTTTTTCATGAGCTTAGAAGTAAACTTGACTTTCTCTTTAGCTAATGAACCTGCACTGTTTTATAACAGTTGCTTTTTGTAACAAGAGTACACTGAAAAGAAATCCTGGTTGCCTTAATTTTTTAAGCTGAATCAAATTAGCCTTATGAGTCCATTGAACTTATATTATGTGCGAAATCCTACCTTCGGATTTAAAACAACGGATAAAAGGCTATTTTCTAAACAAATGGCTAGCAGAATGGAATCAGTGCTTAGAAAATAAACTTTTTTTAAATTCAGCCAGAAATATAGGAAGATATCCTATTTATTTTTTACCTCAAGATAAGGTTGCTGGGTTTACCAATACTATGTTAGTATCGTGATACTATGACTCCAAAATACTGGTGGTGCCACCATTGTTTGTAAACGGTAGTATCGTCATTAATGGTTTATCTAATAAAGATAATGATGCATGTGGAAAAGTCACTGAAATGCTCACACATTTCTGCAACAATCAACTATTTCATTTGAATAGTCTGTGGAGCTCTTTAAGGTTGCAAAACTGTGTAGAATTTGTGCCCTTTAGTTCAAACGCCCATCTAAATCAGTTCTTTTCTGTTTCTGTTAACATGATTTATTAGCGACTGGGACAATCTCTGTAAATGAATGACTCAGAAAGTGAAATTTTGAAGTACTTTGGGTTGTTACCTGAGAAGACTGAAAAAAAAGATGAAAAACCCAAAATAGCAACAGGAAACATTGAAACAATTTTTGAGCAGTTGAAGTCAGAATTATTAGCCCCCCTGAATTATTAGCCCCTGTTTATTTTTTCCCTAATTTCTGTTCAATGGAGAGTTTTCTGTTTTTTCAACATTTCTAAACATAATAGATTTAATAACAAATCTCTAATAAATGATTTATATTCTCTTTGCCAGATATTTTATAAGCCACTTCTATACAGCTTAAATTACAGGTTAGGGTAATTAGGCAAGTTTTTTTGTATAACGATGGTTTGTTCTGGAGACTATCGAAAAAATAAAGGGGCTAATAATTTTGACCTTAAATGGCTTGTAAAAAATTAAAAACTGCTTTTATTCTAGCCGAAATAAAACAAATAAGACCTTCTCCAGAAGAAAAAAATATTATTAGACATACTGTGAAAATTTCTTTGCTCTGTTAAACATCATTTGGGAAATATTTAAAAAATAAAAAAAATCAAAGGGGAGCTAATAATTAATTCTGACTTCAACTGTAACCTAATGTTGTTGGAAAAATGCTCTTTTGTAGCGAATTTCCTTCAGCATAATTTGTCTTTATTTTAATGTATGATTTGTTGGTCAGTTATCTACAAAACAAACAAGAAGATTGAATAAATTTAAGTGAAGTGAGGTGCAGATAATACTTTTGGGCCTTGAGGGAATTATGAATTACATTCAAGTAGGCCTATTATAACATAAAATAGAGTATTTCTGACAATTTTCCTTATAATTTGAGTTATGAATTACAGTATCTCAATACTACTTTGTATCGTGTTACTCAGCCTGTTTAGTATTGTAAGATTAATTCATGTAATGGCAACAACCCTACCTCAAGACATGATGAGATTGCTTATAGAAGATGCCGTATCAGACAAACAAGGCTCACACATGAGCATTTACTCAAAGGAGAAGAACCCCCAAAATGTCAATATTGCCACAGAAACCAAACTGTTTAACATATTCTTGTGTAATGCCCTATTTTTTTTACCTTATCAGACAATGACTTTTATCTGGAGACACTTTATATTAAATATTTTTAAATGTGAATCATTCGAATTGTAATTGAAATTGTAATAAAAAGTAAACCTTTAAAAACTGTTTTAGATTTGAATCTTATATATTATCATTATTTTTACTATTATGCATTTTATCTTGTGTATTATTTAGTGCTGTTAATGACTTTAAATTGTTAGAATATTTGTATAATTATAGAAAAGTGGTATTTATAAAATGTGGTAAACTTCATCTGTTTTTTTTTTTTTTTTTTTTTTGCCATGACATAATATGGTAAACTGAAAAATTCTCTCTCAATTATGTCAAACTGACTCAAATCAGCTTGCGTAACATATAAAATTAAGTTAGAACATGATTAACTTAGTTTAATAAGTTACAAAAGACCTAAAAACATGCTGTCAGGACTAATTTATCATTCAATTTTGTTACAGAAAACCTAAACGCACTTTATTAGTAGTACAATTCTGACATATGATGACGTGAACACATGAAAATCAGCCTAAATGTTCAAAAATATGTTTTAATAAATAAGCAAAATAAACATTGGATGGAAATCGAAAAATGTTGCATAGGAAAAATCAAATGTATGCATTTATCCATGCAGCGTACTTCAAGAAAGTATTGCTCATAATTGCATTGGTCCCTTTAAAATTGACAATACTCGCAGGTAGCCTATGTACAATAGTTTTTTTTTTTTGTTCTTATATATATATAAACTCTTCTGTTTAGAGACAGACATGAAATATAGTTTCCATACAGATAGCAGATAGCCTTCCTGTACTATCATCATGGCGACATTTAAGAATAACTTGTGAAAAAGATTAAATGTATTTGACGACACAGAAGACGTCATCTACTTTTCCTCTAAGTATATTAAAAAGTCCCTTTTATTGTGTCCTTCATGAGGATGCTCAAGTCCGTAGATGTATCCACTGAATGTCCTTTGGCCACGTCACTGAGGTTTAGAGGTTCATCGAATAATCCTTTGGCATCTTCAAAATTAGTGGAAGTAAACAGTCTACGGAAAGAAGAACAAAAAACAACATTAAGTTACAAAAATCTGCTTTAAATAAGGAATTTTCTTCGAAGTTCTAAAACTTCAAGGTTCATCTGCGGTTGAATGCACAACCTTGGTTTAAAACGTAACAAAATGGGAAGCTATTAATGATCCCATTATTTAATTTTGAGTGGGAGCACATGCTTATACAGGAAAAGGCTTGGTTCAAACATGCTGCACAAATCCCAGGTGGAATTACGTCACTGGAAAATAACTGTTTTAAGAGGTCACTTGGTCTGAAATTCGAAACCGTACACCTGACTTTCCTCTGAATTTCTTGGTAGCACTTATTTCTTTATCCAAATAAATGCACACCAATCAATATGACAGCTTTGTAATATAATTACAATTAACATTTTGATCATCTAGTGTGTGAAATGAGAGCACTAGAAAAAAAGGGATTGTTATAATTATAATAACCACTCACTTTCATTATTATTTTTTGTGTTAATAAACACTGTAAACAAATCTTGCTGCCTATTTCTTTAGTCAGAAATAATTAACTTTTCTATTAATCTCAACATATTGTGGCTCAAAATATTAAGTTAAACTTTGTATAGAGTAACAAACATGTAGATGAAATTTCATTAGCGTATTAAAATAAGTTAAAGCAACACAAAAAAATATTTGTTGTCTTGACTTTTTTTGTCATTACATTTTTTACAGTGTAGCAAATTAAAGCTTCTTTATACCCTACTTTATTGCTTTATTTTGTTTTGCTTCATATAAGACAATAGTTGTAGGACCACATTGCAAAATTCTTAGCTTAATAAATAATATACAAAATTAAATTTACATTTAAATCAAATGATCTAACAATCTTTGATGGTACACTGTAAACAATGCAGGGTTCCACACAGTGGATTTGTGTTGGGACAATATAAAAGAAATAAGTTAACTTATTAGTTATTACAATTTTAAGTGGATAGGCCAAAAAACAAATAAGTTGTCCCATTACAAACTCAAGATTTTTGTTGTTTTAGCTAATTGTAAATAAGTTTTTTAAACAAACAACAAATGTCTTTTTCTGTGTATTGTTGCTAAAGAATGATCATTTAGTAGCACACATTTTTAGCTTGTAATTGTAAGATGCCTTTGGTTTTAGTGGTTCTCAGTTATTTAACAAGTATAAACACCATCTCTCCTAATTAATATTTCCCTTAATAAGGAAAAGGACTTCACGTTTGTGATGTCTTATAGATTATTTTAGCTGCACTGCAGGTGCTTTATTGAACACCACAACACTTTATCCCCTCAAAAACAAAGCATATACAACGTAAAAGAAGAATTAAGCTAAACGTTTGTTTTTAGAGGTATTTTTAGAGAGGCACTTTAATTTCTCAATTCGTATAAAACGTTCAAATTCATCCGATTTTTTCCTCAATATTTCATATGATGATTTCCCATCGCATGTCGTTTGTACAGCGTTCAGGAAAGTGCTTTGCATCTTTACAACCAGTATAAATCACTTCACAAATCTCGATTTTATTCACGAAAGAGTGCAATTTTACTCAATCTAAATGATCCGTGAGGAGCTTCTCACGGTTGACGTTGTTCGTTTTCTTGAGATCGACGATATAATGTGAATAGATGTGTGTTTATTTGTTCTGGATAACTGTCGGAAATGTTTTGACCCGGTGTGATAACCGAGAGAAAAAAGCAACACTTACTTCTAGAAAACACCCCAGCTTTTCCTATTACGGTTCCCGAAATATCTGTGATTTAGCTATATGTTTATTGTGATTTCACACAAAAAAATATTGTCTCGTTAGACGCTTTAGCAGTCGATGAATCCACTAAATATTATAGTAATTACGATGCACAGTCAATTCTCACATCAAATGTGCGCGCTCCGGTGTATTTTCCCTCCTTATAGCATTTGCAATATTATGTTTGTCTAAAAAGCGTGCTAATTATTAAAATGTTTACTCATTAATTTAGACCAAATAGGAAATCGTGAGGCCTAGCATTTTATAATATCTTATACATGTATGCCCTGGTGTAACCCACCTTTCTGGCCTTTTCACCAGATTATTAGTGTTGTGAACATATGATACTATTTATAACCGTATTAATTTGAATGTTCTCATTACTTTATGCTTTGTCTTCTGTAGTAAACATTTATGCAATAAATTGCCTATCCTATTTCATTTTTTTTAAACATAATGCAACTTACATTGTATTACCCTACGTAGGCTATCTTGATTAACTGGAAAATAATTAAAATGCCTTTGTTTTATAGGCTCAGAAAGAAAATTGTATTTTTTAATTAATTGGAATTGGTGAAATTGGTTACTTTTCTTTACATATAAATAATAATATGATAAAACTTTAAATAATTGCACATATCATGTGAAAAAAAAATACTTTAAAAACATTAACAACCCAAAACTAAAACTTCTGACATCATTTATTCTCATTTCACTTGTTCCAAACCTTTTTGAGATTATTTCTTCTGTTGAGACATTTTGAAGAAAGCTGAAAATCTAACCCCTGACTTTCAGTTTTTCTACAATGAGAGTCAATGGTTACAGATTTTCAGCTTTCTTCAAAATGTATTCGTTTGCGTTTAACAGAAACTCAGTAAGTAAAAATATTAAGAAAACTTATATATATATATATATATATATATATATATATATATATATATATATATATATATATATATATATATATATATATATATATATATTTATTTATTTATTTTTTTTTTTAAGTGAACTATCCCTTGAATACAACTTTAACTGCGCATTACCATCTAAACAAATGCGAATTTCACGGTGCCAAGAGCAGATAATGTGTTGCATTCCAGCACTGAACTGTCAGTGTCAGCGGTGCACACAGAACAGCTGGAGTTTCTCTAATGCAGCTTACCGCACATCCACTTCTAAAAGAGCAGTAACTCTACTACAGTATATACTTGCTGAAGTCTGGCATCTCTCTACAGTACCCACCCGTTCGGCATTATCAGGACGCGTCTCGCTGCTAGTGGGACGCAGACATCGACCACGCGCCCTCCATCCTCCACACTGAAAACGCGTAACTGAGTCTCTCGTGCGCGACGTAGCTGCAACTGGACATCTTGTTGTCCATCTCGTCGCTCTGCAGCACCTGACAGAGGAAATCAATGTACCTGGATGCGAGTTTGAGCGTCTGGATCTTGCTGAGTTTATCCGAGGGGAGCGTGGGGATGATTTTGCGCAAAGACGCGAAGGCTTCGTTCAGCGATTGAGTCCGTTGCCGCTCGCGTACGTTCGCCAGGACGCGCTGGTTCTGGAGCTCCTCGAAGGACTGAGTGCTGCTCGGGCTCGGCTTTTTGTTACGTTTATTGACGGAGCTCGGGCTGCTGCTGTCCTCGCTCGACTTCCTTCCTTGCCTCCTTTTCCTCCCGAACCTTTTCTGCTGTCTGTCCAGCTCCTCCTCGCTGGTCACCAGGCTGTCCACTGGGGAGACGGGAGAGCTAGAACTCTCTTCCATTTCTTTTTTAAAGAAACGAGGAGAAAATACGATCTCCACTTTTGGTTCCGTGGTTTAGACTAGTAATATCCGTTTTGTTGTTGGGGATTTTGTCTGTCCTCCTGAAGTCCTGACACTGCGCGCGTCCCCTACTTCCAGAAGTAGAGCTTGGCACGGTTTTCCTCCCGCAGGAAGTTTTTTCCTAATTTTTGGGAAACTTTATCCTGGACTCTGATGCTAAATACTAGAGTGACTGGAGGGGGAGGAAGCGCTGCTCGCTGATTGGTGGACTAATAAACGAGGAGGACCAGGCTAAAGTTACACTGCAGCTCAACTCTCAGATTATACCATGGGTACTTGTAGATGGATGCTCGCAGTTTCAGACATCAGTCTTATCACTGTAAAAAACTGCATGTTAATTGGGAAAAGATGGAAATCGGAGTAGTAATGGTGCTTTAGATGATAAAACCGAATGTAATAAAATTATTAAATAGCTACATTAATTTTAATGATTAGCATTTTTATATTAATAAACAATATTGGGTAACACTTTATAATAAATATACTTTAATCATTTACCAACTAAACTAATCATTTTTCATTCTTCATTGATTATTAGTTAAGCATTAACTCTACATTATTAGACGTTAGTAAGCAAATGCTGTATTCTTGACTTAAACACACATGTAAAATGTGCTTAATGATTGTGTTTTCATACTTTATTAATCGTTATTTTTTCATTACTAAATGAAGTATCACATTGTTTACAAACCAGAAAAGTTGGTGTTTTTTTTTTAAATAATTTAGAATAAGCTAGTAAATAATTATAAACTATTCAATTTAAAGTTTATAATTCTTATTATCCAGTCATTTATTAATAGTTAATTTGCATGTTAATAAATGTTTTATTTATCATCCAGTTGTACCTAATCTAAAGTGAGGACTATTTATGCTTTACAAATCCCTTACGAATGACAATTAAAGGATCCGTTAAATTATGAACAGCAAATAAATAACTGGCTTTATAAATGACTTTATTCATTTATTTTCATTTGAAGATACACAAATGAAACTATCAAATGAAAAATAATTAATTGCAACTTTATCTAAAATGAAAAAAATTGAACAATTTAAACTTTTCTATTATAATATATTGTTAAATTATTCTATTGTTGCTATTAATTCTATTAATTTTTCATACCAAAATGAAGATTCACATTATTTACAAACCAGTTATTTAATGATGAATCAGAATGAGTGAGTAAAGGATTAACAAACTACTCAAATCAACATTTATATTATCTTATTATTCAGGCATACAAGTTACTTTGTTTGTTAATAAATGCTTTATTAACTCAGCACTTTACTAATTTATGGTTATTTTTTCATTAATAAATTAAGTATTGCATTATTTACAAACCAGTTACTTTAGAATAGTTAGTGTTTTTTTTAAGATCATTCAGAATGTGTAAGTAAAGGATTAATGAACTATTCAAGTTAACATATATATTAATAGTTACTTTGTTAATAAATGCTTTATTCAACTCAACTCAACTTCATGCAGTTTTGTGACCTGATTTAAAGTGAGGACTATTTATGCTTTATAATCTCCAATACATGACAATTAAAGGCTTAGCATCAAATGAACTAAATTTTTGCAATCTTATGTAAAAAAATAAGATTACTGTAAAGTTTAGGCATTGCCGAATAGTGTCAAAGGAGTGTCAAATATGCAGTACATGAAATTGGATCAAACAACAACAATATAAGAATTTAACAATATATTATGATACAACATTTTATTTAGAAATGTTTAAACTGTATATTAATTTTATCTTAGATAAGATTGCGAAGATTTATTTTCATTTGTTACAGTTTCACTTGTGTATCTTGAATTGATTGGATGAAGTTGACTTAATAAAGCATTTATTAACATACAAAGTATCTTTTCTCACATTTGTAATATTGTTTAAGAATTAATAAGTAATTTATGAAGAAATATTTTGAGAAATTACATTTTGAAAAGAACGTAAAAGATGGGCTATGTCAAATTATTATGATTAAAAGGAAAAAATCTTGCATATGACCTTATGGTAAATTATAAAATACTATACACTACATAAAAATGTTTTTATCTAAGCATAATTATATTAAATATGAATACTACAAATTTCCAATTTACTATGGTAAAATAAAATAAAAATTATTCTAAAAAAATTATTATGTATTGCAAGACAATTATTATTTCATAAAACACACACATATATATGTGTATTAGGCAATAATGGTGTAAATTTGTGATAGTTTTTTGGGTTTTCATCAGTGTTGGGCGCGTTCCTTTAAAAGAGCAATTAGTTACAGTATAGTTACTAGTTACTTGTAACAAATAGTAACTGAGGTACATAATTATAAAATAACTAATTACCCAGAAAAGTGACTATTGCGTTACTTTAAAAAAATCTAATTTGTCACATGACTATAAAATAAATAAAAAACATTATATTACACTAATCTACACCAATTTAATGTTGCTGTGGGACAATGTGAGAGACAACTATCAAATTCAACATATCCTTTTAAATATTATTTTTACGGCGAGGTGGTGGCGCAGTAGGTATTGCTCTCGCCTCACAGCAAGAAGGTGGTTGGTGCGAGCCTTGGCTGGGTCAGTTGGCGTTTCTGTGTGGAGTTTGCATGTTCTCCCAGCATTTGCGTGGGTTTCCTCCAGGTGCTCTGGTTTCCCCTACAGTCCAAAGACATGTGGTACAGGTGAATTGGGTAGGCTAAATTTCCGTAGTGTATGAGTGTGTATGAATGTTTCCCAGAGAAGGGTTGCAGCTGGAAGGGCATCCGCTGCGTTAAACATATGCTGGATAGGTTGTCAGTTCATTCTGCTGGGACGACCCCAGATTAATAAAGGGACTAAGCCGAAAAGAAAATGAATAAATGAATATTATCATTACTAGTTGCACAATAAAATACAAAAGATGGTTTAAAACAGGGGTGTATAAAGTCGGTCCTGGAGGGCCGGTTTCCTGCATAGTTTAGCTCCAACTTTCTTCAACACACCTGCTTGCAGGTTTGTAGTATACCTGGAAGTAGCTTGATTAGCTGGTTCAGGTGTGTTTAATTGGGGTTGGAACTAAAATATGAAGGACACTGGCCCTCCAGAACCGAGTTTGGGCACCCCTGATTTAGAACTTTAAGGGACTGACTGTGCGTCTGCTTGTGTGTGAACTCCCGCACTACTCCTACCTTTGATTGGCAAATGATGGAAATGTAGTCTGTCTAAGCCAATCATCACGTTCTCATTTACACAACGTTCACAGACACACCAATCACAATCACTGGTTGGTTATGTGTCTCGCCCTAGCCCTGAACACACACACCCCAGAGAAAGAGCTGAGAGATGTTGCTCAGTGTTCTCCGTTATAACCTGCATTATTTTGTCAGAAACAGTAACAGCATTGTAACAGGGGAAACAGTAATTAATTTTAATACTAGTTACTGAATAAAATATCGCCAATAGTAACCATCTATTTATAGTGCTGTTATTCCAATCACTGGTTTTTATCTTTAAATGGGTAAATATATTCATAAAAAAACAGTTGGAACAGACTGGGACTCTCATAAATAGAATATTTATATACGTTAAATTAATATTTCTAACTAATATTGTTTACAATAAACAAAACAAAACTATCAAACATTTCCACTATTATTGCCTGTAGAAAATGGGGCACTTTGTCACAATGGAACCTGCCAAATAAGGAAATTTATAGCAGATCCAATTCATTCATTCATTCTCCTTTTGCTTAGTCCCTTTATTCATCAAGGGTCACCACAGCAGAATGAACGGGCAACTTATCTAGCATATGTTTTATACAGCGGATGCCCTTCCAGCTGCAATCCAGTACTGGGAAACACCCATACACTCACATTCACAGCCAATTTAGTTTGTTTAATTCACCTATGTTTTTGGACTGTGGGGGAAACCGGAGCACCCTTAGGAAACCCACATGAACACTGGGAGGACATGCAAACTCCACACAGAAATGGCAACGGACCCAGCCGGGACTCGAACCAGTGACCTTCTTTCTTTTTCATTTTAGTATCCCCGTTATTCCAAAATGTCCCTATTAATGTTTTACGCTCATCTTTTTTCTTGACTATTACAATGCACAAAAGGTTTCTCACCTCTTTCGTATCGTGGCACACAGTAGATGGATCTCTTTGCAGACATTTCTTCAGCCTTTCAAGTCAGATGAAAGCCCTCTCCCTATTGTTTTCCAGAATAAGTCCAAGGTTTCACAATACCCCTAAACACATGTAGGAGTCAGTCTGTTGTGAAGAACTTTTGGCAAAGCCTCACACGATTTTTTTTCTTCTCTTACACGGCCATTTGAATGCCGGGCCTGGACTGTCTCTTTGAATAAGACAATAATAATGCATGTCAGATTTCTTTTACCAGTGTCCAGTGTTCAAAAGCAGCTTGGGGATGTTTCATATAAGGCAGCAGTTCGGTCGCATTTGTAAGGTTTTCAACTGTAAATTATGCCTTATTTCAGAAAGAAGATTTGTTTCCCTTTGATTTATGTATGTAGTCCACATGTGAACGGATGACTGACGTTTGGGAAGAGTCCAGCCAGAATAGCCTTGAGGACGATCAGATGATCTCCATGTCCATTCTGGTTAAAACCTGGACGCTCTGAAAGGGTATTTTCAGTGAGGGATGTTTATGGTTTAAGAGCTTCAAGATAATCTAATATGAATGCTTCTTAATCAAAGAGCTTGAAGCAATTATAGTTGTACATGCTACGGCATCTATAATATAAAGAAACGAGAAAATGGTTGAGTGTGTCAACCTGATTATGCGCACTTTCGTAATAGAGAATGATGTAAAATCAAGCCACAGCGATGTTAATACTCAAGAACATCCTAATTATAGATCAGATCTCAAATCCCAAATGGAATTTTCTGCCCCATCTCCTCTGTTCTACGCCATCAGGCTGAACTCATTTAAAGGAGTAGTTAATCCAAAAATGAAAATTCATCTTGACCAAAACCATATGCCAGAACCATTTTATTTATTCTGTACATGCTTAAAAAAAAGAAACTGGCAAGAAATCTTTCGGTGAACAACATGGTGAGCAGATAAAGGTTCGTTCCTGGTACTGATGGTTCCATGAAGAGCCTTTAACATCCTCACACTCAAAAAAAAAAGATTACTGTTGCTTGTTCAAACTACCTGTTTAAAATGAGCTGAAACAACACAACTCTTTTAATTTCTTTTGCAAATTAATTTGTTTTATGTTCAGTATATTTAATTTGTAAACCATCAAGTTAAGCGTTTTGTGTTAGGGCAACATAAAGGAATTGTGTTGGTCCAACTACCTGGTTAGGGGATTTGTAGTTCCCAGGATGCTTTGTGTGGGCTTGAATTAAGAGAGGGAAAACTTTTAGTTTATTTAAGATAACTCAAATAAAACTAGACATTTCAAACTAAATAGAGTTTGAAATGTACGACACATAACATGCATTTACAGTGCTCAGCATATATATATATATATATATATATATATATATATATATATATATATATATATATATATATATATATATATATAAGTACATGCCTCACAAATCTCTCTTTTAAATTAATATTTTTGATAGGAAGCTATACAATATTATATTTGTGCATATACTTTAGATTAGTCAGTATTGAAGCCAAATCTGGAGCTTATCTAACTAAATAACATACGATAATGCTCCAAAAACTAATACACCCAAATTTATATGTTATAAGTGAAGTTTAATTTTAAACTATTTTCGAGAGGAGCATGTGCTCATGATTGACCCAGCTGGTCCACATTAGCTAATCATGATCCTCCAATCAAAGAATCCCAAATTACTCTCTCTCTCTCTCTCTCTCTCTCTCTCTCTCTCTCTATATATATATATATATATATATATATATATTTGTTATATATGTTTTATATGTTATATATATGTTATAACATTTCCTTTCTATGGCTATCTTAGTCTGAAAGAAACCCCCTTCCTCCCCTTCTTCCACCCTTATCCAGAATGGGTGGCATGGTGGCCCAGTAACTAGCACTGTTGCCTCACAGCAAGAATACCAATGGCGTTGGGTCCTCCCTGAGCATGTTCTCCCCGTGTCTGCATGGGTTTCCGTCTGGTTCATCCAAATGTGCTCTATATTATACATAAAATATACCTAAACTTTTTTTTCTAATGTCTTACTCTCAAGACGTTCGCCTTGGTCTCAGCAGCGCGGGAGTTTGAGATTAACCTGAGCTCAATCTCCCCTCGCCCTGCGAAAGTGGGAAGCCCTGGGCTCGAGGATCCCTTGAGCACAGGTCTCTTTCCCAGGAAAGCATGCCAAACAAGCTATGCATAAATCATGAGCTAAGTGTGAACTCTTGAAAAAATAAAAATAAATACAAATAAAAAAAGAGGACAAATCAAGAGAAGATTTAAAAAAAAATAAAAAATAAACTTTGAGTTGAGTTTTTTGCAGGTTGTAAATGTTTTTTTTTTGCAATATTTTGCATCAATTTAATTGTTTTATCTTTCAAGTTCTAAATACGTTTGGTGACTAAATTATTTAATAACTATATCTGTTTAATAAATCTATTTTGTTCAAATGCACCAAAATACATTGCCTAAATCATCTGGAAAATGGATAAAAATAATCATTTTCAAAATGGGGTCTACTCAGTTATGCCTGAGCACTGTAATTGTTTAAATAGCTTTTTTTTTAGTTGGTGCTAAACAATTTTTTTAGATGGAAAATCTGTCTTCAATTAAATTGAGTTCATCCAATAATATTTTTTGAGTGTATAGCACAAGAAGGTTCTTTAGATTATTAAAATGTTCTTTAAAAATAGCCTTTTTTAAAGAACTAATCTTTAAAAGTTTTAAAAATGGAGCTGTTATTTTTAACATTTCTTAATTCATAGTGTTAAGAACATTGTAATTATCTACAGAATATCTGAATCTTGTGGGTGGAAAGGATGCTTGAATGTTTATTCATGGAAGCATTGGTGCCAAAAAAAAAAAAAAAAACGTTTTCTCAAAAACCTTGGAGTGAATTTTTTTTAAAAGAACCATTTGTTTGGTGTACACTGTTTTGCAGCAATGCCTATAGAAGAACCACATTTGGTTCCCCAAAGAACCTTTCAGACAACAGCACTAAAAAGAACCATTTATTTTAAAGTGTGAAGACATTTTAATGATTGCTTTTTTATATAACAAAAGTAAATGAGCTATAAAGTTGCAAACACTAGCATTGCTTCCACTAAAATATGGAAGCAATGCCATATACAGTAAAATTACAATTTTTCTAATTTTTTTGTGTAAAGGTCATTTGAGTAATTTCAGGAACATGTTTTCTCACTACACTGTAAATAAATATTTGTTAAATAACAGTTTCAGTATTTTGTAACTCACAGATGTTTTCTGTTTATTTACGGTTGTGAATTGCATAATGAGATCTTGATCTCTGCTCTGTCGACTTCTGATGTTGAAAATTCAATTCTACAGTTTAATAAAGTTACTTTATTGACATTCTATATATGATATATAAGATATTCTAATGAGTCATAAGACCATAGTATTCAAAAGAAACTGTTACCCTGATGAAGGCAGTTGTTTGCCGAAACGCGTAGGCGCAGTTTTAAGAAAGAGCCATGTCAATAAAGGCTTTTTAATATTTTTCCACATTTTTTGAGTGCCTTGGACTGATTTTTGCTGACTTTCATTGACATTTTAGTTGCTTGAAATACTATAATGTATTAGAAATAATACCTAGAGAAATGTCTAAAATAACATAAAATGTACTGGCAGTTTATTACAAGGTTTCTGTAGCGTAATTTGCAACACCTACACAGGCAACATATCACTTTAAACAATTAAAAGGGTCAATAAAAGTAATTTTTTTAGATGAAAAGTTGTTGGAAGAAAGATCAAAGTCCCATAATGCAATAAATGAAACAATAAAACAAACATGAATCACAAAATACAAAAAATAAAATAATTTGCCAAACATTTTTAGGTAATTGAAAGCTAATAAATCGTCACCTTAGAATTATAAGGTTCTATCTAACATTTTTGTCAAAATTAGTTATTCACATAATCTTATTAAATGACAACTTACTTACATTATGGGATGTTTTTTATAAGTTGTATGTTTACATTTTAAGACTTTTTATTTAAAAACAAAAAAGGTTTTATTTACTGTACAAAGTCGAACTCTAGCTTAGCGCTATAAGATTCTTTAATGCACACACGGGGACCAATCAGGATCAGCTTTCTTTGTCATTTCGCTGGACTGCTCAGTTGACAGCAGAAAAGACCTGAAAGACAAAATCACACAAAGTCGGCTAAATAATGCCGCACCACACAAAACTGAGATGCGTGTAAATGTGATGATTTAGAAGCATTTTTTGACATTGAGATGAAATGTTTAATTTTATACTGTTGTTTACACTGTTGAAAATATTTTTTATATTTTGAATATTATTTAATTATATATATATATATATATATATATATATATATATATATATATATATATATATATATATATATATATATATATATATATATATTTTTTTTTTTATTATTATTTGAGGGCGACACGGTGGCGCAGTAGGTAGGTAGTAGGTTTGAACCTCGACTGGGTCAGTTGGCGTTTCTGTGTGAAGTTTGCATGTTCTCCCCGCGTTCACGTGGTTTTCCTCCGGGTGCTCCAGTTACCCCTCAGTCCAAAGATATGCGGTACAGGTGAATTGGGTAGGCTTAATTGTCCGTAGTGTTGATGTTGCCCAGAGATGGGAGATGGAAGGGCATCCGCTGCGTAAAACCTTGCTGGATAAGTTGGCAGTTCATTTCGCTGTGGCGCCCCCGCATTAATAAAGGGACTAAGCTGACAAGAAAATGAATGAACGAAGATTTAGAGTAATTTTCGAGTACATTTAGGGTCCCTGTCATGTTAGTGTATGAAAGAGAAGAACTGTTACACACATATTGTTTGCTATATGGAATGCAAAAACTTTGAAGCTCAAAATCACTTAGAACGCTGATAGAACTTCCAAAATTAACATTTTAATACTGTTAAATTATTCAAGTGAACTAAAACTAAATTCCTTTTTGAGATGTCATATTTAAAGTATACACAACCAAAAATTGACCTTTGGTGATTCACATAGATTTGGAACGACATGAAGGTGAGTAAATATGAGCACATTTTTATTTTCGGGCGAGCCTTCCTGCCTTTGATAAACACTTTTTGGATTTCTCCAGCAGCATGAAGGATCAGGCGGTTGAGAAGAATGAAAATCCTCCGTCCTGTAATTCATAGTGAAAGGATAAGAGAGACATTGACATGTGCCCAACTTTGAAGCCTGTTTCCCCCTGGCCTGACCCGCTCCATCATCTCCACAGCTTTAGATAGACTCCATATGGCCCAGCGGCACAGCACAGCCTCTCCGGACCGCAAGCTCATGACTTACAGGTATAGATATCCCGTAATACCATATAGATTTCTGCGAAGGCCTCAGCAGGGGCAGGTCTAGTACCATCTGACCCAGCCGGCAGGTTTTGGAGATGACCCACATCAGATCAAAGATACGCCGTGCCGTATTTCACTCCGCTAAGATGACGTGTTTATATCTCTTTGACACGTCCAAATCAGCTCCACATGGGCTGGAACTCTTTAATAAGCTGAAATCCTTTCTGTCACATCAACCTGCAGATGTTTGCAGGCCGATTTTAGATTGAGAAACAAATAGAAAATAGATGAAGAGGACAGGCTGGCGTCTTTTTAGTGAATGAATAATAGAAATGTCACCGAGTGTGACGTATGCAATGTTAAATGGTTATAGATGATCTGGGAAGAATTTTAGATTGCGTTTATGCTGTCAATGTTTAGGAATGACTACAACCGTGTTTACTTGTAGTTGTCTTAAAATAGCAGCACTCCTGTTCACATTACAGCTTATGATTGAGACTTCAATACTGATGTTTCTAAAAGAGGATTAACATGAATTTGATGAAGTTTATATCTCAAAATTTTGAGATAAAAATGCCAAAACCACAAGCAAAACTCACAATTCAGAGATAAAAATGTCAGAAGCAAAAGCTAAACTCACAATTTTGGAAAAAAAAGGGTAAAATATGAAATGCTAAACTGAATATTGTGAGGGAAAAGTCTGAATTTCTGCCTAGAAATCAGGGTGTGAATTACCGGGGGAGGTTTACCGGGACTGACCCTCCTAATTAATACTTAAACTCCCCTGAAGGATGTCAAAACAACATGTGGCGGGGGTCAGTCCTCTAAATAGTAAGAAATCATTTACTCTGATCTGTATCTTAAATAACATTATTAATAATTAAAATAATAGATAATTTAAACACATTTGACCACCCCATAACGGTTCATACCATTGTCAATGCATAATCACGCCAGTCAGTCTGATCAAACCATCATTTAACACAACAGTCTGAAACTGGCAGATCTAGAGTACAGATGGACACCGTAAGTGTTCACAAGACACATTTCTTGTAAAATTCAATTCAATTCAGCTTTATTTGAATAGCGCTTTTACAATGTAGATTCTGTCAAGGTAGCTTCACATAGAAGATCATAGAAAATTGAAACAGTATCAGTCCAGTTTTCAGTGTTCAGTTCAGTTTAGCTCAGTTCTGTGTGGTTTAATAGTCACTACCGAGAGTCCAAACACTGAAGAGCAAATCAATCGATGCGCACCTCTACAGATGCCGAACCATGCAAGCCAGTTGTGACATCGGCGAGGAAAAAACTTCACCAAAATAGGTGTTTGTTTCTACACATAGCCTAAAAGTAAAGTAAAATTAGCTGAAGTTTGTATAGTTTGACCTACAGTAACTTTGAAATAGCTAATCAGATGATATTGTAGGTCAAAATGCACTACATATCCCACAAAACACTAAAAACCTAAAGGTGATTATTTAATGGTTGTAATTTAAATAAATACAGTTGAAGTCCGAATTATTAGCCCCCCTGAATTATTAGACCACCCGGTTTTATTTTTTTCCCAATTTCTGTTTAACGGACAGAAGATTTTTCAACACATTTCTAAACATAATAGTTTTAATAACTCTTTTCTAATAACAGATTTATTTAAATTTTGCCATGTTGACAGTAAATAATATTTGACTAGATATTTTTCAAGACACTTCTATACAGCTTAAAGTGACATTTAAAGGCTTAACTGGGTTAATTAGGTTAACTAGGCAGGTTAAGGTAATTAGGCAAGTTATTGGATAACGATAGTTTGTTCTGTAGAACAAAAAAAAATTTGCCTAAAGGGGCTAATAATTTTGACCTTAAAATGGCTTTTAAAAAATATAAACTGCTTTTATTTTAGCCGAAATAAAACAAATAAGACTTTCTCCAGAGGAAAAAATATTATCAGACATACTGTGAACTTTTCCTTGCTCTGTTAAACATCATTTGGGAAATATTTTATTGTACCTTTCTCTTGGAGCATACAGGCTTTCTCAGAATAATGACTTTAAATGTCCAAGTTATGAGTTTTTTTTTTCTTTGAATTGTGAGATTTTTTACTTATTAGACATTAACTTTTAGTTCTAAGAAACAAAACAGGAAAAAACAATGTTGAGATGTAATGTATACTCACAATTCCAAGAGAGAAAATCAGAAATTGTGTGAATAGTTTTTTTTTAGAAACCAAATTGTATTCTCCCATGGTGTCCAACCAAGGGTCATTCTGAATATATACTGCTATATACATGTCTGGAAAGCGTCAAATATGTCCAGGGAGGTACCTTTTGTTTTGCTTTTTGTTTTAATGAATCCACTAGAGGCAGCTGTGTATGCTTTTTGAGATCTCAAATTTTTCTCGCAAGTGCCATACATACTTCCTGTTCTTGTGTAAATCCACCAGAGGCTGCTGTCGACTGACTGACCGACTGACCAATCCCTACCCACCCCCTTCTCTAAACCCAATTGACCAGCTTAAGCTTAAAAAGGAACGTCATCATATCACCCGGTAGCATTCATTTTAAATACGATATGCAGACATACATACTTCTGGCTTCAAAATTTGTGATCTCCAGAAATGTATATAGGGCTACGTTTTCAGAATGAACCTATCTTGATGGTATCGCTGCAATAATTCACTTTCAGGACCTTTATTTTTAAAGGTGTATTATCTGCTCAATTGGATCAACTTAATTGGCCATAATGTATAAGTGTGTGAATGTAAGAGTGTATGGGTATTTCCCACAAATGGGTTGTGGCTGGATGGGCATCTACTGCATGAAACATATGCTGGAATAGTTAGCGGTTCATTCCTCTGTGGCGACCCCTGATAAGGGACTAAGCTGAAAGAAAATGAATGAATGAATAAATAATCTGCTCTTTCCTTAACAATTAGTTTTTAATATATAAAAAAGCTTTCTATGCCCGTCATTTTCTAAATTTTTATTTTCATTCACTTTCATTTCAGCTTAGTCCCTTTATTAATTTGGGGTCGCCACAGCTGAATGAACCGCCAACTTATCCAGCACATGCCCTTCCATCTGCAACCCATCACTGGAAAAACATCCACACACATACACTACAGACAATTCACCCGTACCGCATGTTTTTGGGCTTGTGGGGGAAACCAGAGCACCCTGAGCTAACCTACACGAACATGCAAACTCCACTGACCCAGCCGAGGCTCGAACCAGCAACCTTCTTGCTGTGAGGCGACAGTACTACCTACTGCACCACTGTGTCACCCTAATTAGCATTTTTCCTGTTTTTGAATCTGCCACTCCTGAAAGTACATCCTGAAACACTGGGAAATGCTGTGTTTAATGTCAAATGTGCTCATGTCAGAAGATCAAGTCCAGTTTGAAGCTTGTGGCATATACTGTAAATACACACATCAACTCAATTAGTTACACAGCATAGTTACACAGTAAACTACATTCTGATTCATCAATCAAAATAATTTCAATCAGACTAAAGCAAAATGTGTCCAAGTAAACAAAATCAGTGACTGAAGTTTCAAAAATGGCAACACCCAAAACTGCACAAGTTTAAAATCATTGTAAATTGTTGCCTTTATAGGGGACCTATTATGCAAATATCATTTTATAAGGGGTTTAAACAGTTGTGTGTCAGCAGTCTGTGAATTTAACCAGCTTCTAATGGTGATATTTAATAAATTATTTTTTTTTAATAATCACTCTTCATGAAAAGAGTCTTCAGAAACACTTTGATTGACATTCTCCCTTTGTCCTTTGCCCCGCCCATCTCCTCCTCATTAGCATTCACTCATTCATTCATTTTCTTTTTGGCTTAGTCCCTTTATTAATCAGGGGTCGCACAGCAGAATGAACCACCAACTTATCCAGTATATGTTATTCGCAGCGGATGCCCTTCCATCTGCAACCCATCTCTGGGAAACATCCACTCATACACTACAGACAATTTAGCCTACCCAATTCACCTGTACAGCATGTCTTTGGACAGTGGGGGAAACCTTAGCACCTAGAGGAAACACACACGAACACGGGGAGAACTTGCAAACTCCACACAGAAATGCCAACTGACCCAGCGGAGGCTCGAACCAGCAACCTTCTTGCTGTGTGGTGACAACACTACCTACTGCGCCACCGCGTCACCCTCATTAGCATTTTTCCTGCTTTTGAATCTGCCACTATGCTGACACACAGGCAGTTGTAGCTTTTGAAAAGACCAAAATGACACAATTAGAGTCAAAGTTCTGCATGGGAACATCACTGCTAATAAAAAAATATATATTTGTAGGTGTGAATTCTTGAATAAGAGCGAATATACTTTAATAAAAAAACATTTGAGCTACATACAGACCTCAAACTTCTCCATTAAAGAAGGCTGGATGTTAAAGGGCACCTAGGTTACCCCTTTTTCCAGATTTAATATGTCTTTTGTGTCTCCAGGATGTGCCTGTAAATTTTCAGTACAAAACCCCTATCAGATCTTTTATTATACCTTTTATAAGTTTCTATTTTATACCTCTTAGCACTAGGTGGGTCTTTTTTTTGTACTGCGCCTTTAAGGCTAGTCCTTCACGCCCTTCACGTTTGCACGTGCCTTTCAGCGTGCCTTAATCTCCTCCCTCGACTAGTGTTCCGCGGTTTTTAAACACGATCGTGAAGGTGTAAAATGACATTGGCGGGTATAGAAAATTTGGGCGTTTTTTCAAGGTAAAACCCGCTCCCTCTAATGTGTTCTCAAGACCGTCCACCCCCCCTACTTAGCGTGATTTCCGTGACCGTCACAACCCCCCCTTAGCATGATATCCAGATGACTGTGCGGGGTTTTTTTTTTTTTTTGCATTTCGGCAGGTTTTGGATAGTTTTTCGGCTGGAATCAGTCACCTAAATCTGGCAACACTGCCCACGGCTGCATCAGACAACAGACAGACATAAAGGAAGAAGATCTCACGTAGCGTTTGTGCGAAATTCTACACTAAGAACTTTACCAATGGGTATTTGATGCATTTGTCGAGGAGTTGCAACGATCGTGAGGGTGTAAAATGACATAGGCGGGTATAGAAAATTTGGGCGTTTTTTCAAGGTAACGCCCGCTCCCTCTAATGTGTTCTCAAGACCATCCACCCCCCCTACTTAGCGTGATTTCCGTGACCATCACAATCCCCCCTTAGCATGATATCCAGATGACTGTGCGGGTTTTTTTTTTTTTTTTTTTTTTTTTTGCATTTCGGCAGGTTTTGGGTAGTTTTTCGGCTGGAATCAGTCACCTAAATCTGGCAACACTACCCTCGGCTGCCTCAGACAACAGACAAACATAAAGGAAGAAGATCTCACGTAGCGTTTGTGCGAAATTCTACACTAAGAACTTTACCAATGGGTATTTGATGCATTTGTCGAGGAGTTGCAACGATGAGTCACTCAATGTCATTACAAAGTTCACACAGATACACACGCAAACACACATCGTGGACATGCGCGCGCACACACAGACAGCGTGCGCGTTTAGCTTAGCACTGTTTTTGCACGCAAATGTGACAGGATACAGGTTAATCTCCACTGCTGTATGGATATCTGTTATGTTAATGTACAACATAAACCTGATTTAAGATCCACAAAGCGGGATTAAAAGGCCTTCTTTTATAATTGTTCTGACATGCGGCTGTGCTGATAAAGAAAAGCTGAAGTGAATCGCTGTACTTCATTACACACATGCACTGTTTTAAAAACATTTTAAACTTGTAAAACTCACTCTTGACCACATTTTATGATGATTGATGATCCTAGCAAACTGAACTGACCTATTATTCCTGATTACTTTGCGCACGTCCTGTCTTGTTGAAATGATTATATGCGTTACTCCGGAGACATGGTAATAAGCAGCTGTCAATCAATTCAGTGGGCGGGGGGACCGCACTCCTACGTCAAGTTGCGGTCAGTCTGAAAACCGCTCCAATTGGTCCACCGTTTTTATGTAGTTAAATTGAAAAAAAAAGAACTGGGTGTGTTTATATCACCCTAATATGACGGTCTATACACTATACCTATACACGTTAAGAGTGAATTCTGTTGACAATTACATAAACTACCAAAATGTGTTAAAATACAACTGTATCAAATTATAGTTCGCCCAAAAAATTTCATTGTCATCTCATCCTCCACTTGTTCCTGTTTGACTTTCTTTCTTCTGTTGAACACTAAAGAAGATATTTTGAAGAAAGCTGAAAAAACCATTGACTTCCATAGTAGGAAAAACAAATACTAAGGAAGTCAATGCTTAAAGATTCCTTCCTTTCTTCAAAAATATCTTCTGTGGTGTTTTAACATAAGAAGGAAACCCATAAAGGTTTGGAACAACTTGAGGGTGAGTAAATAGTGAGTAAATTAAATTTTTGGTTGAACTATCCCATACAAATGACAATATATTCTGCCTTTGTGAACAAAGTGTTACATACTGTACAGTAGGCCTCTTCACAAAGGTGACAAAGTTCAATCTAAATGAATCCCAACACAGATGATCCCAATATGTGACTAGGATTTCTTTCTCTGTTCAGTAAGGGCACACATATATCAATGCACATATATCCGTCTCTATGAGGCAATGCATCCAAAATGTGTGCAATGCCAAGATGAACAAAAGATGGGAAACACACACAGCTGGTTTTCATTGATACCAGTGCAGCGTCTTTTACTGAAAGTGCAGTCAGTGTTGATGTGCCTGCTGCTGCTACTGGAAATGACACAGAGCTTGTGTAAAATGTAATCCCCAAAATGTGTGATTCTCTTTATCTTTTCAGCAAGTAGCTGAGGATCAACAGATGCCTTGTTCTTCACTCTGGGGATGTGGTGTGAAGATGGCATGCCTCGGTGGACCAACAGTGCAAACACGTTTGTGCAAACATTAATGTTTGAATTGATTATCACTTCATAGACTATAGGATCCTTAAGATTATAGATTATCTTATTTGCATGTTCTCAATTAAACTACACTGTTAACAATTCCATGTAGAATTTGCTACAGTACAGTATTGGTATGCCAAGGCTGTTGCAATAATGAATAAACAATAAATTGTATGCCTTTTTGGCCAACATTTCACTTTTTTTTTTACTTGAAAGCGGCTAAAATGCATTTGCCACTTTCTATGCACAAGTATCATTATTATTACTATTGTTTTAGTCTTTTACTTTTTAAAAAAATTCTATTTCCTACTATTGTTGTAGTTTTAGACAATGAGGACTTGCACTGCAAGGAAGGGCAAATGCTAATTTTGTTGTGGTTTGTACAATGACAATAACGATTCTGATTCCGAACTTGCCCGTAACATACTGTAAATCAGTTACAGCAAGAATACTGTATTTACATTTACAGCACTATTTATCTTGCTCTAAATGTATTTACAGTATTATATATGTTTACTGTAAAATATGAAGTAATTTTCACAATGCAACTTTAAAATACAGTAACATACTGTATAACTGCATAACCGTCCTACAGTAAAATACAGTTTATAATACAATTAAATGCTGTGTAATATACAAAAATCGTTAATTATTTAAGGACAGTTCACGCAAAAAAAATAATTTCTACCATCATTTAGGATCCTTGAGATTATAGGATATGCGAATTTCATATTCTCAATTTGAAACACAGTAATGCTAAACTACACTGTTAACAATTAGTAAGTAATATGTAATTATATTTAAGGGGCGAGGCAGTGGCGCAGTAGGAAGTGCTGTCGCCTCACAGCAATAAAGTCGCTGGTTCGATCCTCGGCTCAGTTGGCTTTTCTGTGTGGAGTTTGCATGTTCTCCGTGCCTTTGCATGGGTTTCTTCCGGGTGCTCCGGTTTCTCCCGCAGTCCAAAGACATGCGGTACAGGTGAATTGGGTAGGCTAAATTGTCCGTAGTGTATGAGTGTGTGTGTGAATGTGTGTGTAGATGTTTCCCAGAGATGGGTTGCGGCTGGAAGGGCATCCTTGGATGATTTGACGGCAGCCACAGGACAACGGCGCCAGTGCGCTTACCACACACCAGCTTTTAGTGCAGTGGAGAGAGAGTGATAGAGCCAATTCGGTGGATGGGGATGATTGGGAGGCCATGATGGCTAAGGGCTGATAAAGGGAATTTGACCTGGTTACACTCCTACCCTTTACGTGAAGTGCCATGGGATTTTTAATGACCACAGAGTAAGGACCACTGTTTAACATCTTTTCCAAAAGATGGCTTTCGCTGACAGCATAGTGCCCTCTTCACTATACTGGGGCATTAGTACTCACACAGACCACAGGTTGAGCGCCCCCTGCTGGCCTCACCAATACAACTTCAAACAGCAACCTAGTTTTCCCATGTGGTCTCCCATGCAGATACTAATCAGACTCAGACCTGCTTATCTTCAGTGAGTTACCGCTCTTGAGCTGGAGGGTGATTTGGCTGTAGAATCCACAATAACTTGCAGCAGTTCACCTGTTACTTATTGTAAATATATTACAGCAAAATACTGTATTTAAATTTACAGCACTGTTTATCTTGCTCTATATGTACAGTATTATATATATTTACTGTAAAATATGCAGTAATTTTCACAATTCAACTTTACAATACAGTAACATACTGCATAACTGTCCTACAGTAAAATACAGTTCATATTACAGTTAAATGATGTACTGTACAATGACAGTATAGAGCATACCTGCCAACACTCCTGTTTTTCCTAGGAGTCTCCCGTATTTCAGACCCATCTCTCGTTTTGTCATTTCTCCTGGAAAACTCCCGGAATTTGGTCCCCTTCCTCCGATTTTCAATTGTTTGGTACAATCTATAACACTTTTAACACTTTGACACAACCCCGACTTTTTGTTTTTTCCAGCCTCTGTAAAGTATTGGACACAGACACATCCTCTTCTTCCAGTGTATGGGTGTTTCTCAGTCTTGGATTGCAGCTGGAAGGGCATTCACTGCATAAAACATACAGTATGCTGAAATAGTTTTACCAGTTCATTTAGCTGTGGTGACCTTTTTACTAAACTGAAGGAAAACGTATGAATGATTGTTAATAAATACAAAAATATTTCTGATTATTATTAATGTCTAAAACCCATAATTCAAAAGTTTGGGTTACTTATTATTTAACATGGAAGCGACAAACTGATCAAAAAAGACAGCGAAGAAAGAAGATATAATGTGACAAAAGGAATATATTTAAAAATATAGAAGGATTTTTGAAGGATTATGTGATATAAGACTAGAGAAATCAACAGAATTAAAAGGAATAATGGTAGCACGGTGGTGCAGTGGGTAACATTATCACCTCACAGCAGGAAAGTCGCTTGTACGAGTCCCGGTTGGATCAGTTGACATTTCTGTGTGGAGTTTGCATGTTCTCCCCGTGTTCACACGGGTTTCCTCTGGGTGCTCCGTTTTCCTCCACAATCCAAAAACATCATGCGCTATAGTTGAATTGAATAAGCTAAATAGGTCGTATTTGTGTGTGTGTGAATGCAAGAGTGTGTGGGTGTTTCCCAGTGTTGGGTTGCGGCTGGAAGGGCATCCGCCGCATTAAACATATGCTGGATAAGTTGGCAGTTCATTACGCTGTGGCGGCCCCAGATAAATCAAGAGACGAAAAGAAAATGAATAAATGAATAAAAGGAATAATTGCAAAAATGATTCTTGAAAACTGTAATCGAATATCATTGATTTACACAAACTGTACTGAATTGGCTTGGTGAGCAGAAAAAACTTCTTTTAAAAATTTTTATAGGATTTTCAATAAATTCAAAATGTTCACTGGTAGTGTAAGACACACTTTAAAATGCATATGAAAGTCTTTAGGTAGCAAATGCAAGTTCTTAAATTTTATTAAAATTTTTTATTTTTATTATTATTATTTTTTTAGGAAATACAGCAGGTTTCAATCAAAACATGTCATCTAAACTAACATTAAACAGATTTTAAGTGCAAAAACAACATATAAAAATAAGTATTGTGGCATTTTGTAGCAACACATTAGTGGATCATGTTCATAGTGAATCATTTGTGTGAGCTTATTTTATATTACATTTATATATGTGTTTTATATTTACATTAGTTGTTTCTAATTCAAATGAATTCTAGCAATTTTAAGTGTGATTAAATAATCTTACTCTCTGCAAATTTGATCCATTATTCACTTAGTTGTAGTAGTAGTAAAATTTATTGTACTTGAGGGAAATTTGTTATGGGCATCGCCATATTGCTGCAGACATACAATAAAAAATACAGAAAATACACAATTATAATAATGATAATTAATATAGACTCTTAAATAAACCCACAGGTACAAAATATAGTTTGTATCGGTTCAAACTACACTTAGTTGGATAATTCAGAATCCTTTCCACTTGATTGAGGACACAATTCTCCTACAAAATGTGAGGATTAAAATATTTATTGTGCTTAATAATTATTAAAATTGTACAGTTTCAGGGGTGGCACTATTTTCTGAGGTCATTCAAAAAAATAAATGGTAAAAGCAGAATTAATAGTGTAAGATATTCACAGCACGATCTCCACAATAAGGGTTAAACTGTCCTTCTTAAATGCAAATGCTTTCATATAGCAAAATGAACGCTGAACCCCTGCAGAGCAAAACTCACAGTCAAAGGCAGTTTGGCCTCCCATTCATCCGCAGATGTCGGTGTTTTCTAGAAGCCCAGGTTACAAGGTGTTTCTAAAATTGCATTAGAGGTCCTTCATAAATGTTTCATTAGGGAGAGGGTAGCAGCTTGGAGCATTTAGATTTGTTTAATATGAGTCAGATTGTTTAACCCTCTCCTCCTGCTCTCAGGACAAGCCCGTGCTGTTGAATGGCCTTCATCCCACGCTTTGATTGAATGGAGCAAAGCTTGACAGTCTATACACCCACAGGCAGTGTTTAGTAAAATTAGTTACAGTAATTAAATTGTTCCACTAAAACAGTAAGGCGTTACGTTTTACTTTTAGGTCAATTAATTACACTTATTTGGCTTAAATACTGTAAATTCAACATAATTACTTTATTTAAACAGAATAACACATATTTTGCAGAATAATTATATTTTTTCAACTAAAGAAGGCAAGGCATGTTTATTTATGTAGCATATTAATTCAAAGTGTTTTACATAAACTGGAATAAAAAATGTAATACATTGGAAGTATAATAAAATAAATAAAAAATAAAAAATAAAAAAATAAAAAAAAATATTAACTGGCAGTGTAAACATGGCCTAAGTGATGTTATGTCTGCGTTAAGTCAAGAAAGAGGTCTAACTCTGTGCCACCGCATATCTATAGATGTGTTTAAAAAAAATTATGAGAATATATATTTATATATTCGAGTCCTGGTTGGAATATAACGTCCGATTCCGATCGGGCCTGATTTACGATCATGTGATTGGATCTGGTTATCCCTATCATTTATCAAGACAATCACATATGCATAAAAAACGGAAAAATTTGTTTATGACAATATAAGGTATAAACTCAGAGAAGCAGAGTAAACTAATATGCATTTGTTATTTAGATATTTATTTATAACTCAACTAATCAACTAAATTAAGATGTATTTGTACTGCACGTTTAAACAATTAAATGTTTCAGAAATGTATGTCAGCATATGATATAAAATATGGTGTCTATAAGTCTGAAATGTTTTGATTTATATACACTTTTTGTGTAACAAAAATAAAGGTCCTGCTTGACTCAAACTGAAACAATTAAGAGTTTTAGAAGTTTAGAATCTAATTTTGAATTTGAATTTATCAACTGAAGAGTTTTATTTGTCCAACAATCACACATTAATTAAATTAAATGTTTCAGAAATGTATGCATATATGTCTAAAATATGGTGCCATACATCTGAAATGTTTTGATACATATGATTTGTGTCAATAAAAGGGTTATGTTTAACTCAAACTGAAATAATTAAAAGTTTTAGATTTTTGTTTTATGAGTATTGAGATTTATGAGGATTTTTGTATTTACTCAATTTAATTACTTACTAAGTTACTTTTGCTTTTAAAGTAATTTAAATACAACTTTAATGATGTAATTAGTAAATCATTACTTTTCATTTTTAGGTCATTTAATTACAGTTACTTATAATACTTACCTTTAACACTGTACATAAATTCAACATATGGATTCAATCATGGAAGCAAAGTAATACATATTTTACAGAATAATTATATTTTTTTCAACTAAAGAAGAACTTTTAGAAAAAAGAAACTTAAGAAAAAATTGTTTTTAGTGACGTTTATTTATAAACTAATTTCGAGAGGATCACTTATGATTGCTTGCAGCCGGCCCCGCATTATCCAATTTATGATTCACCAATCAGATGATCCCTAAGTCTCTATAAATACCCTAAATTCCATATGACAGCCATCTTCGTTTTGAAGAATGGAACGGTGGCCCAGTGGTTAGCACTGTTGCCTCACAGCAAGAACGTCAATGGTTCTAGTCCTTACCAAGCCAGCCAACGTTTCTGTGCAGAGTTTACATGTTCTCCTCGTGGTCACATGGGTTTCTCAAGGGTTTCTCGGTTTCCTCCTCGTGTCCAAAAACATGCAACTGAAGTTAATGGACTAATCCAAATCGGCACCATGGACATGTTCCTAGTAAGTGGTTCTCTCTTAAGAGCAATCACTATCTGTTCATTAGCTACTACAGCTGGGGAGTTCTCGAGATCTACCTAGCTCAAACTCCCCTCTTGCCTTGCAAGCGTGAGGGAGACACAGGCTTGAGGATTTTATGAACTCTGGACTTTCTCCCGGGACAGCATGCCAAACAAGCTTTATAATAAATCATCAGCTAAGTGTGAACTCTTGAAACTATATAGTGTATAAACACAGAGATGCAGAGTAAATGAATATGTATTTGTTCTTCAGATGTTTATGAATATAACTCAATTCAAAAACTAAACAAAGTTTTATATGTCAAACAATCGCACGTTAATTAAAACTAATGTTTCAGAAATGTATGTCAGGTATGTATGAAATATTCACTAATTCATTAATTTTCCTTCGGCTTAATTCTCAGTGTTTTTCAGGGGTTGCCACAGCGAAATGAACCACCAACTATTCTGGCATATGTTTCATGCAGCGACTGCTTTTCCAGCCGCAATCAAGTACAGGGAAACACCCATACACTTTCGCATTCATGCATATACACTACAGCCAATTTAGTTTCTGTAGCACAGCATGTGGACTGTGAGGCAAACCGGAGCACCCAGAAGAAACACACGCGAACATGGGGAGAACATGCAAACTTCAGACAGAAATGGCAACTGACCCAGCCGAGACTCGAAGAAGTGCCCTCGTTGCTGTGAGGCGACAGTGCTAACCACTGAGCCAGCATCCATGTATGAAATATAATGTCAGTGTTGCCAACTATTTCCAATGAAAAGTAGTTAAAGCCCGTCCAAAAAGTAGCTAAATGTTGCCAGATGCATGATTTGCATATCAGTGACGTCATCTATCTGACAAGCGTCAGCCCCTTATGTCTCTACGCTCTGAGATGCATTATGTTATATTAAATAATTATATTTATTATATAATAAATATTATACATATGTTTTATAAATATTTTAAATAAACATAAATAAATAGGATAATTATTATAGTATATTAAAACATTACATCCAGATGCACAATAAATAGGTTGTTATTAACATATTACTTTACGTGATGATATTATTGCGCAATCGCAACTCAAAACTACATCTTTATGTAGTATACAAAATAATTAATGTTTTCTTAAATTGACTAAACATTATTTGAAATATGTCCATTTAGATTTGTATGAAAAATAGTTTACTATTTGTAAAAGTAATACAAACTCTTTTTGATAAGAATTTCTTATTTTTAAATGTAACACTGATAACGAACAGTTACATTCTTTTAATTAATTACAGCTTGTGTACTTTGTTTTTAACCTGTGAAATTAATAGATTTGTGAAAGTGACAACAATTATAGGAGTATAGGAATTTATTGCTATCTATATTATCAACACAATCTCACAGCAATTCGTAACTTTTTGATTTAGTGGCTAATTCGTATGTATTCGTACAATCTAATTCTAACTTGTACGACTCATTCTCCAATGACGGTTGAGTTTAGAGGTGGGGTTAGGTGCTACGCCTCCTTTTCAAAATCGTACAATTTCGTACGACTGAACTTGTACGAATTCGTACGAATTAACCACTAAACTGGCAAAACGTAAAATACTTATGGTTTTTCGTGAGATCAGGCTGATATTACAATTATACATGTTAAAAAATATCAGTAAATGAACAGCTATGAAAAACAATCTGAGCTAGCAATTTACTCTACTGAGTGAAGCCTGCAGCCACTGCTCTTGAGTCACTTTTTAAAAATTGCTAAAAGTAGCCAAATGAGTGTTCAAAATTGCTAAATTTGTTGCTAGGTGCTTTTTGAAAAAAAAAAAAAGTTGCTAGGGTATGAAAAGTTGCTAATTCTAGCAACAAAATTGCTAGGCTGGCAACACTGTATGGTGTCATAAATGTGAAATGTTTTGATTCATATATACTTTTGGGTAACAAAAATAAAGGTCCTGTTTGACTCAAACTAAAATAGGTTTTTTAAGAGTATTGAGATTTATTTGCATTTTTTGTAATCAATCAATTAAATTACTTACTAAGTTACTTTTCAGACAAAGTAATTTAAATATAATTGTATTTTTTTAAGTAACTTGTCCAACACTGCTGACAAGCAAATAGTTCTGCCTCAAACTAGCTTAACATTTCACAATAGTTTCTGGAGATATGCGTGTAAATGTCATATGCATTTCATAATCAAACACAGATTTCAGAAGGAAACAGCATTGTGTAGCATTCCCAAAATGTTTTTTTCCCACATCTTTGATCAACCTCAAGGACTGATCAGTATCCATTTTTTGAGCAGAAGATGCTTTTTCATCTCAGAGGATCTGTTCTTTGAAGCATAAAATAAGATTTAAGCATGTTGTAATTTTAAACATGTTGTGAAAAGTTCTGCAAATTTTTGGTTTGTTCTCAGGATATTTCAGGGATGTCCCAATAAAGTTTAGTGTCTCAGACTTAAAGCCATTTAAAGCAGGGTCTGCAACCACCGGGCTGTTAAAAAAACTTTTCTACCGGGCTGCAAGAACGCAAAATTACTCTGTGAGATCTCACTTTATTGTGAGTTATCCAGTTTAACAAACAATATCCATATCTATGTACATTGGACGCCATAAGTGCCCCACCGCTCCAATACTACAATTCTAAACGGGATCTATTTACATTGAATACCACGTATTTACAATGCGGGGGTAGTGTGCGTGTCCCTATAAGATTTGGTGGGTTGTGTTACTTTGCTTTAATTTTTTGAATGCATTTGAGATATACAGGTATATGTAATTTCCAATGGTATCTCACAGCAATTGCTAACTTTTTGATTTAGTGGCTAATTCATATGAATTTGTATGATCTAATTTATTCAGTTTATTAAGATTTAAATGGCAATTAGACACCCAAAATGGCAATTAGACACCCAAAAATGGCATGTAGATACCCAAAATGGCAATCATACCCAAAATGGCAAACATGGGAAAATTGGACATCATTCGACTTTTTTACCAAAAACGTGTTTACTACAGACAATATGACATTTGCATGTTGACTCTAACGCTGACTCTAATGTCAATACATCATACTTCTGTTGTAAACACACAACCAGACCTTAGGTGGGAGAGAAAACATAAGCAAACAAAGGTATATTTACAGTTTTGTTATGTTAACTCCAGTCCATTTATTTACTAATAAAATAATGCACTCGTCAGGTGTAACCGTGACCAATAAGCAAATGTCTTTAGTTTTTTTTAGTATTTTAGAAAAAGTTGCCATAGGCACTTTTTTTTTTCTTTCATGAGTCTGGGTTGAATTTCCCCCATGTTCAAACACATTGTGGTGACTGGACACTTGCAGTTGTAGTGACTGTTGCAGCTGCTGCCCCGCACCAGCTCTAACACAAACACTGAAGGTAATGAGAGCAGCAGTTGAGATATTGGTGCTAAGGTTATTTTCAGGTTCACAGGGCTGTGTGGGCACAGGTGGCCCATCTAACTGCTCTGAACTTGGGCAAACATGGCCTGTTTGCCTTGCTGATTGGCTTAAAGGGGAGTCTGAGTCATGATTGATGTAAACGCAAAAAGTACATTTACAGTAAGCTGTTAGTTTAAAGTAGAGTCAGTAGGCAGAAATAAAACATACATATGATTGTCTTTCCTGTTTTAAGACTCAATTTGATGATTTAAAATTTGCAATAATTAATAAACTAACAAACATGAGGCACAATTTTTTCATTTTATTACAAGTCTTCTATATAATATATAATGTTATATGTACGTTATAATATTATGAGATTATGTACCTTATGTTCATTCATTCATTCATTCATTCATTTTCCTTCGGCATAGTCCCTTTATACATGAGGGGTCGCCACAGCGGAATGAACCACCAACTTGTCCAGCATATGTTTTACTCAGCAGATGCCCTTTCAGCTTCAACCTATCACTGGGAGACACCCATACATTCTCTCACGCACGCACGCACGCACACACACACACACACTACGACTAATTTAGTTTATTCAATTCACCTATTGCACATGTCTTTGGACTGTGCCCACGCCAACACGGGGAGAACATGCAAACTCCACACAGAAACACCAACTGGCCCGGCCAGGACTCAAACCAGTGACCTTCTTGCTGTGAGGCAACAGTGCTGAGCCACTTTGCCGCCCCTGTGTCTTATGTTACATGAGTATATTTTTTTTAAAATCCAAAGAAAATCGGCACACTGCCACTTTAGCTCTCAAAAATTCTTTAATGTCACAATGTTTCAACAGACATGGTCTTCATCAGGTAAAGATGAAGACATCCATCTTTACCTGATGAAGGCCTTGTGGGTCGAAACGTTGTGACATTAAAGAGTTTTTGAGAGCTAAAGTGGCAGTGTGCCGATTTTCTTTGGATCTTTTGATACAAATGTTTGTTTTTGATTGAGCACCTGCCTTCGAGATTTTCTAGATGTGCGTACACTTCTTTTGTTAAAATGATACAATTTTCTGTTATGCCAGAGATTAGATAAATATTTTAAATAAAAATCATGCTCCATGAACACATTTGTATAATACATTTGTAAATTTGTCACTGTATTGATATCAAAACTTTTTTTAATTTTATTTTATTATTTTTATTAGTAATGTCCATTTCTAAGAACTATGGTGTAGTGCTGTATTTATCCCGTAGTAATATTTCGATCTCCTAATTGCAACAAAGAAACACTGGGAAATCTCTGTAGACTAAAGGCATTTCATGCTGTTCAGCCACATAATCTTAAACTGTGAGCAAAATCACCTGTTTTGTCATCACTTTAGACATTATGCTAGAGAATCATTCAAATATTAGCTCTAAAGTGACGTTGGTGAATGATCAATGGTTTCTGATGTTCTGACGTCAGCTGCAGATGTGAAGGACTGGCAGAAAAAAAAATGTTACTCATACAAAATGTTTTTTGAGACTGTGTTTAATTTTCTTTTTTATATACACGATTATTCCATCAAACTGCTGTATAAACGCGCGTAGCAGTCTGATGTGGCTGCTTTCCCTGCTTTCGTGGGACAATGCACTGGTAGGACACAACGCACACCTCCCACCATTCCGATATACAGCCAGATTGCATATATATATCTGTTTAGTTTTTTAACCCAATTTCTGTTTAACAGAACATATTTTTTTAACACATTTCTAAACATAATAGTTTTAATAACTCATCTTTTAATAAGTGATTTCTTTTATCTTTGTCATGTTGACAGTAAATAATATTTAGATATTTTTCAAGACACTTCTATACAACTTAAAGTGACATTTAAAGGCTTAACTGGGTTAGTTAGGTTAACTAGTACAATTATTATTATTATTATTATTATGATTATTAGTTGTAGTAGTAGTAGTAGTAGTAGTAGTAGGTCCTAATCTAAAATATGCTGGTAAATCATTATGGAAATTGTTCTCATAACAGCATTTACAGTATTTGAAGTCGAAATATTTTTTAAATTCATTATAAATGTTTTTACTTCTAAAAACCAATTGTGCTGAAAAACAACATTACTTTTTAAGCCCTGAAAGTTTTAGTGTATCATGGTCAAAATACTAAAATGATATTTCAAACTTTTTTATATTAAGCCATATCACCCTGCCACCCAAGAGCGGTTACTTACCAAAGCTAAGCAAGGCTGAGACTGGTCAGTACCTGGATGGGAAAAATAGGTTGCTGTTGGAAGTGGTGTTAGTGAGGCCAGCAGGGGGCGCTCAACCTGTGGTCTGTGCTAATGTCCCAGTAAAGTGAAGGGGACAATATACTATCAGTGAGCACCGTCTTTTCGAAGTCCGAATTCCTGACTCACTGTGGTCATTAAAAACTCCCATGGCACTTCTGTCCTGGCCAAATTCTCTCCATTGGACCTTAAATATCAAGGCCTCCCAGTCATCACCATCCACTGAATTGGCTGTATCACTGTCTCTTCACTCCACCAATAGCTGGTGTGTGGTAAGCACATAGGTGCCTTTGTCCTGTGGCTGCCATCACATCATCCAAGTGGATGATGCACACTGGTGGTTGTGTGATGAGACCCCCTCCTGATTGTGAAGCGCTTTGGGTATATGGCCATGCATGATAAATGTGCTAAATAAATAAACAAAATATATAAATACACATTACATTACATTTGTACTTTTTAAAGACCGTTTTTACACATGCAAATAAAGGACGCTGCTTGTTTTATATAATGACTGAGGAAAGCTTGTTTCTGTCATGCCTTTATGGTAAAGCAATGAATAACTAAAATGCAATCACTCCTCTTTAAATAAATAAGTTTGGCAAATTGATCCCCAGCTATGTATTTTTATTTCTTCTATATATTAGATAAAAGTTAATTGCAGGATCGTGTAGCCGACTGATGATGTGGATTCTAAAGGAATGTAATCCATTTACAGATGTCAGCTATGATGTTTGCTAATGCTAATGCGATCAGCTCAGAGAGCCAAGTTTTCTCCACAACAGCTCTTATGACACACATTTTCACCATGTGTTTACTATAATTGTTATCAGCATTAAAAAATGACATGAATTTCAGAATGAGTCAGTATTTGCTTTGTCTCCCTTTTGTTTTTAACGACAACAGCATGAGAACTGACAAGATCTTTCAATAGGAGCAAGAAAAGTCATTTGATCAGTAGCGCTAGCCACGCTACATTACAAAAAGTGTGTCGAATCTAAAAATATGGATTTATTATAACTTTTTATGCTATTTCAAAACAACTTTGCTGATTTCAAGTAGGAATTCTCATATGCTTTTGTAACTACAATTAAATTAGACTGACAACAGAGTTCATTTTTACCAAATTACTGTACCTATCTACATTTCTTAAGTAATTCTACATTTACTTTACTACATAGCCTTACAAAATATTATGGTTTTTTTTTTCTTCTTAACTGCATTTATAAATGCTAAAGTGAGTAAAAAGACATTTTGATCTAGAGAAATTGTTATTTAGAGACACGGTGACTGATTCGTAAACAAGCTGAATCCTGAGAGAAAACCTGTTAAGTTTGCAAAGCTTTGGACAGATCCAGTGGCATCTGTGGTTCGTTCTTCGTACTTCGCTTAAATGATCTATGACAGTGGTGTCCAAACTTGGTCCTGGAGGGCTGGTGTCCTGCTGAGTTTAGCTCCAACTTGCTTCAACAGACCTGCCAGGATGTTTTTAGTATATCTTGAGAGCTTGATTAGCTGGTTCAGGTGTGTTTGATTAGGTGTGTTTGGAGCTAAACTTTGAAATAAGGGTTAAAATAAGCCTGCTCCTGAGAAGGTTTGAGCTATCAACATTTTTTCAGCTATTACAACATCTCTCGGATGAGTTTTGAAGAGCGAAATGATCGTGTCAAATAAACAATATCCAAATCCAGCTAATTGAGTGATTCACATACAAAGTATGGACCCCTGTTCTAGAGTCAAGCAGTCCCTGATTTAAGTGATCCATTTAGAACAAATCTCAGTTTAATGACTCATTAATTCAAATGATTTAATTAGAGCAAATCTCCAGTTAACTCACTGATTTAAAAGATTCATTCAAAGTTTATCCTCAGTAAACAACTCACTAGTTTAAATGATTAATTCAGAGTGAATTTCCAGTTAATGACTCACTGATCCAAATTATTCATTTAGAGCAAATCTCCAGTTAACAACTCACTGATCCGAAGGATTTATCCAGAGGCAATCTCCAGTTAACTCACTGATTTAAATGATTCATTCAGAGAGAATCCTTAGTTAACAGCTTACTGATTCAAACAATCCAGTTGAAGTGAGTCTCCAGTTAACAACTCACTGATTCAAAAGATCTAGTTGAAGTGAGTCTCCAGTTAACAACTCACTGATTCAAAAGAAGTGAGTCTCCAGTTAACAATTCACCAATTCAAAAGATCCAGTTGAAGTGAGTCTCCAGTTAACAACTCACTAATTCAAAAGATCGAGTTGAAGTGAGTCTCCAGTTAACAATTCACTGATTCAAAAGATCCAGTTGAAGTGAGTCTCCAGTTAACAACTCACTAATTCAAAAGATCCAGTTGAAGTGAGTCTCCAGTTAACAACTCACTTATTCAAAAGATCCAGTTATAGCGAGTCTCCAGTTAGCAACTTACTGATTCAAAAGACCCAGTTGAAGTAAGTCTCCAGTTAACAACTCAGTGATTCAAATGGTTTATTCAAAGTGAGTATGCATATTTCAACTCACTGATTCAAACAATCTGGTTGAAGTGAGTCTCCAGTTAACAACTCACTGATTAAAAAGATCCAGTTGACGTTAGTCTCCAGTTAACAATTCAATGATTCAAATGATTTATTCAAAGTGGTTCTGCAGAATACAACTCACTGATTCAAACAATCCATTCAAAGCGAGTCTGCAGATAGCTTAATGATATAAAAGAACCATTCAAAGTAAATCTCCAGTTAACAACTTACTGATTCAAATGATCCATTCAAAGTGAGTCTGCAGTAAACAACTCACTGATTCAAAAGATCCAGTCAAAGTAAGTCTCCAGTTAACAACTCAATGATTCAAATGATCCATTCAAAGTGAGTCCTCAGCTAACAATAATCCGTTTAAAGTGAGTCTGCATTTAACAACTCACTGATTCAAATGATCCAAAGTGAGTCTCCAGTTAAGAACTCACTGATTCAAATGATCCATTCAAAGTGAGTCTACAGTAAACAACTCACTGTTTTAAAAGATACAGTTGAAGTAAGACTCCAGTTAACAACTCAATGATTCAAATGATCCATTCAAAGTGAGTATGCATTTAACAACTCTATGATTCAAATAATCCAAAGTCTGTCTCCAGTTAAGAACACACTGATTCAAATGATTCATTCAAAGTGAGTCTCCAGTTAAAAGCGTGATGATTCAAATGACCTATTCAAAGTGAGTCTGCAGATAACTCAATGATTCAAATAATCTATTTAAAAACTTCTCTCTTGTATGCATTAGCGAGTGCAATTTGTTGCTGACTGCAGTTCACAAAATGGCCACCTGTGTCACTAATAACAAGCGTTTTTAAATTCTATCCTTCCAGCATAGTTTCAGACTTTCTGACCACACTATCTTCACAGGTAAACAATAATAATAAATTCAGGACATCCGTCATTAATGCATTATATTTAATTCTCTCATCACATAACCAGATGTTCCCATTGTATTTTAAAAGAGCTTTCCCGATATCAAGCCTGCTGTGATTTCGATTGAGAGCGAGAAACACTGAAAATCCTCAAGGTATTTTCTTTTTACTTCTTTTAAATGGCTTGTATGCCCCTGTGGCAATGAAACCTTGACATTCCCAAAATGTATTTTAAGGGGGGAAAATGCATATCTCCCCACTTAGCAAATCTGAGTCACTATCTGTGTGCGTGTGTGTCGGGGCCTTGAGGGGCCCGCAATAATGAGCAAAGCAGGTGGATCATTTAAAATGTGTTTCGCAGCACATCTCAGATCTGCAGAGAGAGAGCGAAGCACAAGCACATGGAGATCAATTACTCGAAAGCATTGCAGTATGATCTAAATAAGTGTGTGTGAATGAACGTTCCCTCTGCTCTTGTGTAAACAGAGCCCGACTGTTTCACTCAGTGTTTGATGGCATCCCGCAAGATTTCCAGGGTGTCTGTGTAAATAATTCAATCAATGGTGTTTGTTTCGCAAACGACACTTCCAATTTGTGGAGCCGCGGTAATGTTTTTTGAAGCTTGCGAGCTGTGGGTCAGTCTTTTATTCTTGTTTGGACGTTTATTATTTTGATTAGGGAAAATTTACGTGAAAAATTGATTTGAAACAGGGAACGTTGTCAGAGCTTTAGCTACAGTAACTCAGTGTTTTCTCAACGTTCTTCCTGTAACATTAGTACAGAATAATGTCTTTCATAGATTGACGCAGTGGCTAAGTGGGTAGCATGTTTGCCTCACAGCAAGAAGGTCGCTGGTTCGAGCCTCGGCTGGGTCAGTTGGTATTTCTGTGTGGAATTTGCATGTTCTCCCCGTGTTCACGTGGATTTCCTCTGGGTGCTCTGGTTTCTACCACAGTCCAAAGACATGTAGTACAGGTGAATTGGGTATGCTAAAATTGACCATAGTTTATGAGTGTGTGTGAATGTGTGTATGGATGATTCCCAGTGATAGGCTGCGGCTGGAAGGGCATCCGCTGCGTAAAAAAATATGCTGGATAAGTTGGCGGTTCATTCTGCCATGACGACCCCAGATTAATAAAGGGACTAATCCACAAGAAAATGAATGAATAAATGTCTGTCATAATGACAACATGAAGGAATTGTGTTGAACCCTGCATTTAGTAATGTATTGGAATGTTTTTTTTTTCTTAAGTAGTTTAGTTGTAGGGCGGCACGGTGGCTCAGGGGTTAGCACTGTCTCCTTACAGCAAGGTGACTAGTTTCCCCCACAGTCCAAAGACATGCGCTTTAGATGAATTGGGTAAACAAAATTGGCCGTTGTGTGTGTGTGTGTGTGTGTGTGTGTGTGTGTGTGTGTGTGTGTGTGTGTGTGTGTGTGTGTGTGTGTGTGTGTGTGTGTGTGTGAGAGAGAGAGAATTTGAGAGTGTATGGGTGTTTCCCACTAATGGGTTGCGACTGGAAGGGCATCCGCTCTGTAAAACATATGCTGGAATAGTTGGTGGTTCATTCCACTGTGGCAACCTCTGATAAATAAGGGACAAAGCCGATGGAAAATGAAGGAATGAATGAGTTTAGTTGAATGGTCTTCTATTTTTTTCTTTTTACATATTTTTAGCTACAACTTGTTTCAGAATGTTGTGAAATCAGCAGAATATTTCATTCACCTTCTTTTCATATTTATTTATTTATTTATTTTTCAAAACTTTTTTTTTCATTTCCATAGCATGAAATGACAGGGAACATTAATAAAAACATTATTATACACTGTAAAAAAAATATCCGTTAATTAATGGGCTCCTAATTTCATGTTTCACAGTTTTTTCAATTTATTTACATTCATGAATTGTTTTATTGCTCTCTGCTCTGGTGAGTTTTAATTTGATTTTGGTTGAAAATTCAAATTTGCAGTTTAACAAAGTGATGTACATGGACATTTGACTAATTTTAACACAATATATTGTATAAGAAATAATATATAGAGAATGAAGTCTGGAAAATAGCTCATGAATCGCACTATAAGGAAAATAAAAATTTGTCCAGATTTTATTTGTTTATTTTTTACCGTATAAAGTTTGTTTAAAGGTTTCAGGTTTTTAATAATGTCCTTTAAATCTCAGCATACATTTAAATGTCATTCATAAATGCTCCCCCCCCCCCCCCCATCTACTTTTATTTAAATTACTTGTTTTAAAGAATAAAAAAGATCTAACACAAATGTTTCTTTAACATTGCACAGGCATTCATTCATTCATTTTCCTTTGGATTAGTCCCTTTATTCATCAGGGGTCGCCACAGCGGAATCACATGCCAACTTATCCAGCATATGTTTTACACAGTGGATGCCCTTTCAGCTGCAACCCAGTACTGGGAAACATCCATACACACTCATTCACACGCATACACAAGGGCCAAATTAGTTTATTAAATTCACCTATATCGCATGTCTTTAGACTGTGGTGGAAACCAGAGCACCCAGAAGAAATCCCTGCCAACACGGAGAGTACATACAAACTCCACACAGAAATGCCAACTGACCCAGCTGGGGCTCCAACCAGCAAACTTCTTGCTGTCAGGTGACAGTGCTAACCACTGAGCCACCGTGCCGCCCATCTGCATTGCATTTTATATTTATCAATAAACGGGTCAATTTAAATGCTGTACACTCTAAAAAAATGACAAACTACTTATTTCAAATGAGCTAAAAGAACAGAATTATTGACTTGTTTAGGTGACAACTCAGTTGCTTTATGTTCAATCTACTTAATTTTGTAATCACTGTAGACAATGCTGGGTTCCATACAATCGATCTGTATTGGGGCAACATGAAGGAATTAAGTTGACATATTTGGTTTTACAAATTTAAGTGGATTGAACATAAAACAATAAAGTTATGCCCAAAACATTCAAGAATTATTTTGATTCAGCTCATTTTAAATAAGTTTGAACGAACAGCAAACGTCTTTTTTTGTGAGTGAAATTTTAGGGAACATTCAGAAAAAACGTTTTCACAACCTAATGGGAATGTTAGCAAAATGTTATCTAAATCCATTTCTGTTTGGCATTGTCCCTGTAAATTCCAGCATTTCTTCAACATGATCATCTAAAATGGTTGATGTTTGTCCTATTGTTGGCCTGCTTTGAGAAGAAGTGCTGTTATAATCATGTTTAGAGAAGTGAAATGCACAATAAACACACCTGCCCACAGACTCCAGCCCCTTAGTCTTCCTGACACAAGTGTGACGGTCAACTACAGCTAGATGGCCGAATAGTAAACAAACCCTGCTGCGAAAAGATAGACTCAGGATGTAAGTGTTTATTGGGCTTCGTTGATTTTCTCTCCATTTTTATCTCATTCCTGAATTATAGCACTAATCTTGTAAACACCAGACAAAAGACAGATGAGCAACAACCAAAGTTTTAGCACTGCGAGCAACTTTTAGCAAGTTTGGTAGCCTTTTCTTTGAGGACATTTGAAGAAATACAATAGTTCACGCAAAAATAAATTCAATGAATGTTCGTTCATTCATTCATTTTCTTTTGGCTTAGTCCCTTTATTAATCAGAGGTTGCCGCAGCCGGACGAATCACCAACTTATCCAGCATATGTTTTATGCAGTGCCTTCCAGCCTCAACCCAACACAGGGAAACGCCAATACACACACACACCACGGCCAATTCAGCTTATTTAATTTACCCATAGCGCATGTCTTTGGACTGTGGGGGAAACCGGAGCACCCAGAGGAAATCCACGTGAACACGGGTAGAACATGCAAACTCCACACAGAAATGCATACTGACCCAGCCGGGGCTCAAACCAGCAACCTTCTTGCAGTGAGGTGATCGTACTATCCACTGCACCACAGCTAGTCATCCAACTAAAGTTGACTGTCACACTTGTGTCAGGAAGACTGAGGGCTGGAGTCTGTGGGCAGGTGTGTTTATTGAGTGTTTATTGTGCCACCGTGACGCTTGTTCAATGTTCTGAATGTTCAATGTTATTTTCTCTTATACACTCACTCAATTTTTTCATCAGCAGTCGCCACTGAGAAGTAAACCGCCAATTACTCTGGACTATATACCTGTTTTTTTCTGCATTGTAACAAATGCTGGGTTCCACGCAATCCATTTGTGTTGGAACAACATGAAGGAATTCATTCATTCATTCATTCATTCATTCATTCATTCATTCATTTTCTTTTCGCCTTAGCCCCTTTATCAATGTGGGGTCACCACAGCAGAGTGAACCGTCAACTTATCCAGCATATGTTTTACGCAGTGGATGCTCTTCCAGCTGCAACCCATCTCTGGGAAACATCCATACACACTCATTCACTCTCATACACTATGGACAATTTATCCTACCCGATTTACCTGTAGCGCATGTCTTTAGACTGTTGGGGAAACCGGAGCACTCAGAGGAAACCCACACACACGTGGGGAGAACATGCAAACTCCACACAGAAACGTCAACTGACTCAGCCGAGGCTCGAACCAGCGACCTTCTTGCTGTGAGGCGACAGCACTACCTTCTGCACCACCCCATTGTCACATAAAGAAATTAAGTTAGCTTATTCCTTTTTTTAAATTTGTGTATTGTACAACAGCCCCCCCCCCCTCCTCCACATATGCTAGAATAGTTGGTGGTTCATTCTGCTGGGGAAACCACTGATAAATAAGGGACCACGCTGAAGAAAAATGAATGAATGAAATATTTGTCATAATTTCCTATAATTTAAGAAAAACACAAGTAAACAATGACAGAATTTAAGTTGAATTTAAAGGTGCAGTAGGTGATCTGCCAAAATGCTAATCGCTTGGTATAATATCTTTGGAACATAGCCCCCCCCCCTGCTGTCCAAAGCCACCCCTCCTGAAATCATGAACGGGCGCACAAAGATGACAGCAGACAACACACTCGGTCATGTTATGCACAAGTTAGAAAACTTTATTTTCATTCATTCATTTTTTTGTCAGCTTAGTCCCTTTATTAATCCGGGGTTACCACAGCGGAATGAACCGCCAACTTATCCAGCACATTTTTATGCAGCGGATGCCCTTCCTGTCGCAACCCATCTCTGGGAAACATTCACACACACACACACACACACACACACACACACACACACACACACACACACACACAGACAGGACAATTTAGCCTACCCAATTCACCTGTCCCGCATGTCTTTGGACAGTGGGGAAAACCGGAGCACCCGGAGGAAACCCATGCGAAAGCAGGATGAACATGCAAACTCCACACAGAAACGCCAACCGACCCAGCGACCTTCTTGCTGTGAGGCGACAGCACTACCTACTGCACCTCTGCGTCGTCTGAAAACTTTACAGTACTTTAAAATATTACAATTCTGAACTTTATTATATTTAGCACGTTTTCAGTTTTGTTTTTTTTTTCTAAAAGCAAAATGTGTCATAATGTACAATATTTCATGCATGCAAGACTATTCAGTGTAGCATGGTAAACAATACAGGGAGCGTGTCACAGGTTATTGTTCACAAATTAACCAATGTGAATATAAAACCAACTTCAGCACAGTAAAGCAGGCTAGGCGCTATTATTAGAATAGTGCTATTTACTAATGTTTTGTTGTTAAACTGAACAAAAATCTTCATTATCGATGCTGTAAAACAGGAGTGTCCAAAATCGGTCCTGGAGGGCCGGTGTCCTCCTGAGTTTGGCTTTAACTTGCTTCAACACACCTGTCAGGAAGTTTCTAGCATATCTAGTAAAGCTGCGGTCACATTAGAGTTTGAACATGCGATATTTATTCTGTTGTACGGCGCTGCAAAAAGGGTGGGATTAAACAAGCTTATTCGACATTTAAAAATAGCAAGTGATTGCTCCATGTTTTAAATTTCTGTCCAGAGAGGTCATGTTTTGATCCTCGATTGGTCTCACGCAGTCAAGTGTTGCGATTTCGCAGGTCAGAGTTCACCAAGCTTACACTTTGCACCGCAGCAACCTGCGAAACTTGAAAAATGACCCTGCGTTTCCGGTCTGACGCATTTGCGTGCATATGAATGGAAGTCTATGGGAGGAAAAGCCCAGTGTGACCGCAGCTTAAGAGCTTGATTAGCTAGTTCAGGTGTGTTTGATTAGGGTTGGAGCTAAACTCTCCAGGACACCAATCCTCCAGAACCGAGTGTGGAAACGCCTGCTGTAAAAGGACCTTATGAAACTGAAAATAGTCACATCAAACTATCGCCGGAAGATTTCAGTGGCTGAACAACACTTCTGTGCATATAACCCTTTTGTAAAACAACACAATCTACATCAGCTTCGCGTGACTAAAATAGTTTTAAAGCAGAGCATTATCCGTCTAAAAGAAATACTTCAGCCATGGTGTCGTCCTTTCTCCAGAGTGCAAAAGTAACTCCAATACTGATTCAGGATGTTTTGATTCAGCAATTGATTTTAACACTGTATCCCGTGTGCAGACAGTTTGGGCCACTTATTGGAATTATGGGATTTGTCGGCCCAACAATATTTAATTGGATGAACATTTTTTTAGTCTTATGCCTTACCCAGAATATAAAAATACATATAAATACATTTAGATCATTAACTTGAATCATTACTAATGGAATATGAAAAGACTTTTAAGCAGCACAACAACAAAAAATGCTTCTGATGACAATCACCTACTGCACCTTTAAAAAAGTCACTGAATGTAGGACAATTAAACACAACAAAAGGGACAGTTCACTCAAAAATGAAAAGTCTGTCATCCTTTACATATCATAAACCTGTTTGAGATTCTGGTAAACGCCACAGATATTTTGAAAAACGCTGAAAACCTGTAACCATTGACTTCCATATCATTTGTTTCTCCTACTATGGAATTCAATGGTTCCATTAAAAAAAAAAAAAAAAAAAAAAAAAAAAATATATATATATATATATATATATATATATATATATATATATATATATATATATATATATATATATATATATATATATTTCACTATTATCGTTTTTTGTGTTCAGCAGGAAAAAAAAAAGAAACTCATAAAAGTTTGAAGGGAGAGAAAACAATGAATGATTTTTTGGTAAACAATCTCTTCTTTTTTTTTATTTTTTCTGGGTTTTTACCTTTATTGGATAGGACAGTAGAGAGAATTGACAGGAAAGCAGAGAGAGGGAAAGGATCGGCATAGGACCACAAGGCAGAATTGAACTCGGGTCGCCATGAGCACCGGAGTGCATGTGTTGGCGCACTAATCACTACACCACTGGCGCAGACTGGGTAAACAGTTTTTACACTAACCACTAGATGGCAATGAAAATGTAGCAGTGCTAATTATAACCGCGTTATTATTTTTCTTCCAGAATTCCTGTGCTGAAGTTCACCGAACAGCAATGTGACAGCATGCGAGTAATAAGTCCAGCCCGTTTGAGTAAGTACAGTAAGCACGAGTCCCAAAAGTAAATCGGATCTCCACCTGTACGCCCCGTTTGCGCGCTACATTGCTCTGACAGCACTAAAACATAGACTTTTCGGGGTCATTCAACATGTAATAAGGGACGTAACTCTGACTGTGTGCTGTAATTGAAGCCGCTGCTTTTGTGTTATATGGTGATAGATGGCCGGAGCCCATACGGAGAGTCATCACACACCTGTTCCTGCCTCCAGAGATGGAGCTGCGGCTCTGGTAAGCACATCACCCTGGATGGAGGAGTCAGCCAAACGCATAAATGAAGTCAGTACCAATCTCCAAAGACTCGAGGACTACAGCGCTCCAGCATTAGAATCCATTTATACTGAAGGCTGTGCAGTTTGTGGAGGGTTAGTGTGAAAATGACACAGGTGAGGTTTTACTGGAATCAAATCCTTCAGGACCACCGCTGTTTCTGTGAAGATATATGGTCATGTCAGTTACATTTCCAAGTAGATTGCGATGGTCAGAAGAGAGAAAGATGTCAAGTTTGCAACTTTACCTAATACCAAGTTTCTAGTGTACCAATGCATCCTGCATGCATATATACATTGCAAAAAAATGTGTTGTGCTTATCCAAATATCTAAACACTTATTAAACCTAGAAGCACTTTCCAGACAAGTAAAATATTAGGTAACACTTTACTTGAAGGGGGTGTTCATGAAACCCACCCCTATTCGATTGAATAGATGTTATCAGCCGATAGAAATGGGCCAGAAGGGGCCTTCTGTGATTTTATCATCCATTCACATAGTTAATCAGCTAATACTAATAGAGAAAACTCCAGATCCAGATCTGTTTTTACATTACTGTGATGGTTGGGTTTTTCTTTTTGCAGTGTAAGAGTAAACACAGTTGGTTCTTCAGTTGTTCTTTAGCTTGTAATCATAGAGAAATCAATTTAAGTACTTTATAGAACCTTTAAAGGGCACCTATTTTACCCTTGTAAGATGTAAGATAAGCCTTTGGTGTCTCCAGAATGTGTCTGTAAAGTTTCAGCTCAAAATAACCATTAGATTATTTATTATAGCCTCAAGAAAATGCCAATTTTGCTGTCTGAGTAGCCTGTAGCTGTTTTTGTAGCCTGTGGCTTTAAATGCAAATGAGCTGCTTCTCCCCGCCTACCGTTCCAGTCAGATAAACAGCAGTCAGTGACAGAGACAGACACAGATGAAGCTGAAAAACAGCTCATTAGTCAAAAATACCAAGTAAGTTTATGTCATTATTTTGTTGTGGAGTTTATTCAAGCTTTTCTGTAACAATGAGTCACTCACAAATGTTGTTTGCAGTATACACCCCCCCCACACACACATGTTAGCGTTTACTGACACCATATAGCCATTAGAGATGCGCCGATCAGCTGAAATGACCCTCGAATTCGCGGCTTCATACTAATCATACACCCGCCCGCACATATAGTTTAATCTGATATTTGTATCCGCACCCAACCCGAAATAATTTATTTATTTGTTTTAGGCATGATGATAGGTCACCGTTGATATTAACAGCAGATTCAGTGAGCTATAATCTGCGCATCTCTAATACTAAAATAAAACGTTAATCTTTTAAACATTTTAAATTAACATTTATTTATTAAAAACAAATGTTTGTCTTTAGACAACATTTTCTTTATTTTCAAATAGATACAGAAAGTAAAAATAAGATATTTTAGGTCAAAAAGGGTGCCACCTATGTTGTGTTTACTTGGCCTTTTTCTTTGCATTGTGGAAAAACAAAACAGCATCTACTGTGCCTAAATTTCGCCTCCAAAACACGGCCAGCTGCACTAAATGAACAAGATTCTCATCGCAAGGTGCTGCAGTCGTGTACATAAGTGACCTTGTTTCTTCCAGAATGATAGCAGATTTTCTTCTGAGGACTCCTCTAACTGAAAGTTTGAACAGTATTCTTGCACTTCATCCATTATTTTGGCCGTCTCATCTTCCCATTCTGCAAAGCCCGCTCTCGGCTTTTTTTCACCGGTCCACTACCATGTCCCTCTACATCCACCTTCAACCCACCCGCAATTAATCATAATGTATTTTTTATTACCTGACCCGTGGATTATCTGCAGTGCCCGTGGGTATAACCACCATCCACACATCACTAATGGCCATGGTGATTATAGAGGTTAAGAATTAAATAGCAATTTTACTGTCTTTATTACAAACATGCTCTGTTTTATAAACTTTTTAAACTAATAAACTTCACACAGAGTTGTAACAGATATTTTAATCCTAGTTTCTTTGAAAAAATTGTTCTGTGGACATGTGTATACATGTATTAAACAAGGCACCTGTCAATCAATTCATTGGGCGGGGAAAACTGCACTTCTACATCATGCTGCGGTGGGCCTCAAAATGACATTTCTCAAAATGGATTTGAGTCCTACTTAAACATCAGGAAATTGAAAAAAAAAAAAAAAGAGACTTGTTCAATCAATGTGCAGTTAATGTCAGAATTATTAGCCCTTCTGTTTTTTTTTCTTTTTCAAATATTTCCTAAATGATGTATAACAGAGCAATGAATTTTTTACAGTATTTCCAATATTATTTTTTCTTCCGGAGAATGTGTTTTTTGTTTGTTTTTTTTCCCGATTTTTTTTTTTCTATTTCAAAAACTAAAGCAGTTTGTATTTTTATTTTTTTAAACCATATAAAAGTCAAAATTATTTGCCCAAAAAGCATTTTTTTTTTCAATTGTATAGAGACTATTTGTCTATAAACTATGGTTATACAATGCTTTGCTAAATTACCCTAACTTGCCGAACCTAAAGCATTTAAATTGAACTTTAAGCTAAATATTAGTATATTAAAGATATATAAAATAAACCAGTTATTTGAAATGAGTTATTAAAACTATTCTGTTTAGAAATATGTTGAAAAACAAAATTTTCTTTCCGTTAAACAGATATTTGGGCGGAGATGGGGGATATACAGGGGGATTAATTCAGGAGGGCTAATAATTCTGACTTTAACTGTAAATATCACAATAAATGTCAAATCTCTCATCAAAGTTTAAAGACAGATTGTTTTGTTACAGAGTGAAAAAAATTAAAAAGAACTTTTTTCCTGACAAATTTTGTCAATCTATAAAAAAAAATAAAGCTTCAAATTTCCACTATTTGAGAACCTCAAAATCGTCCCACCATGTAAATAGTATGATTTACACTAAACTAAAACCTCAAATTTAAAGCTAAATGCCGACTACTTACAGCTATTCGCTCTGACCAATTAGATTTTTATCACAAACCAGGAAATGACCGCTCTGAACCCGGATTGAGGAAATGTCCACTATTGTCAATTTTCATTCATTTTCTTTTCGACTTAATCCCTTTTTTAATCAGGGGTCGCCACAGCAGACTGAGCCGCCAGATTATCCAGCATATGTTTTACACAGTGGATGCCCTTCCAGCTGCAACCCATCACTGGGAAACATCCATACACACTCATACACTACGAACATTTTAGCTTACGCAATTCACCTGTACCACATGCTTTTGGACTTGTGGGGGAAACAGGAGCACCCGGAGGAAACCCACGTGAACACAGGGAGAACATGCAAACTCTCACAGAAATGCCAACCAGCAACCTTGTGTGAGGCGATTGTACTCATTATGGTTAATATTCAAAAGATAAATAAAACCCTGCTCACTCAGAACGTCCGAGGACAGGTATGCCAGACGGTCAACTTCTCTCAGGGCTGTAAAACTAGCCCAAAAGTCTGACACAATAATTAGCTTCCCATCGCACAAAATACTTCAGTTTAATTATATCCACTGAGGGCCATTAGCAGGGGAGAAATTGCGCTCGCAAGAGTTAAAGACGTATTTTACACACCTCACCTGAAAGGTAAACGCTCACCCCTGCTAGCTTTCTCTCGCTCGGAGGATCTGCTCCGCTCATCTATAACACAAACACCATAATGCCTTCACTCATATAATGACGGCGTTCTGTTTGTAAGTGACTACAGTTTGAGAGTTCCCTCGAGAGACTTTTAAAACTAAAGGGAAATGGCTAAAACAAATGTGGGCCTTTAGTAGGAAACTGCTGGGAAGCGAATTCAATGTTACACTCTCAGAAATAAAATCTGTTGCTGGCATGGTAGTCTACTCTTTCGAGAAGTAGACCACTAATAGCCCAAGTACAATTTAGATACAAAATACGAATATGCTCCATTTAGGGAAATGTTTCGTAGTTTTTTTTCACTAATAGTTAAACTCAATAGCAAGGTTAAATAAATATTTACTAATTTAACAAATTAAGGTGCGCACAGCATATTTTTTAAAAGTATTTTATATATTTTTAAGTAAATACAAAATTTAACTGGGCAAGGCTCAAAAGAAAGATTTATTACGAATTTCATTTTATTTTTTTTTCAATTATTTATTTACATTTACAAATATTATTTTATTATTTAAACAAATAAAGAAAAAAGATAATAACATTTTTAATAAATAAAATTGCAATTACATAGTTTTTAAAATCATATATTTATATATCTATATAATATCTATATATAATTTCAAGATGAGTCAGAAAAACTATTGGAAAGCTGTGCTAAGTAATTAAAAAAATTGTTGCACAAGATTCAAATGTCAAGATTAAGAATTTATATATATATACACACACACACACACACACAAATATTCTTTTATTATTTAAATAAATCACTGAAAAAGAATATAAAGAAACAAATAAAAGGAGATTAAATAGCTTTTTTCATAAATATATACAGTTGAAGTCAGAATTATTAGCCCCCTGTTTATTTTTGATTTTCTGTTTAATGGAGAGAAGATTTTTTCAACACATTTCAGACTCTTCTATACAGCTTAAAGTAACATTTACGGCTATATATATATATATATATATATATATATATATATATATATATATATATATATATATATATATATATATATATATATATATATATATATACTGCCTGACAAAAGTTTTGTCGCCAATCCAAGTTTTAGGAACAGCAAATAATAACTTCTAGTTATTCTACTTGACTTCTAGTTGATCGTTTGGTATCAGTAGTGGCTTATATGAAAGGCAAAGGCCTCTAGATTATGCTTATTTTACCAAAATAATATATGATCATGCCTTGATTTTTAATTATTTAATTAGGACAGTAAGGTTTGACTTTGCTTAGACAAAAGTCTTGTCACGTAACAGAAATAATGTAAAGTATAGAATATAAAGTCATACTGCAGTGGAAAAAGAGTTAATATTGTGTCTGACTCCCATGAGCTTGGAGGACTGCATCCATACATCTCTGCAATGACACAAATAACTTATTAATAAAGTCATCTGGATTGGCAATGAAAGTGTTCTTACAGGACTCCCAGAGTTCATCAAGATTCTTTGAATTCATCTTCAGTGCCACCTCCTTCATCTTACCCCAGACATGCTCTATAATGTTGAAGCTGGGAACTGGGCTGGCCAATCCTGGAGCACCTTGACCTTCTTTGCTTTTAGGAACTTTGATGTGGAGGTTGAAGTATGAGTAAGAAACGCTATCCTGCTGAAGAATTTGCCCTCTCCTGTGGTTTGGAATGTAATGGGCAGCACAAATGTCTTGATACCTCAGGCTGTTGATATTCACATCCACTCTGCAGATCTCTCACAAGCCCCAATACTCAATGTAACCCCAAACCATGATTTTTCCCTCACCAAATTTGACTGATTTCATGGGTTCATGCAGGTTTCAATCGGTCTTCTGCAGTATTTGTGATGATTGGGATGAATAATCATTCAACAACTGATTCGTCAGAAAACTCCACTTTTCCAAATGATCAATATATAATATAATATTAATATAATATTTCGAAAAAAATACAAAGATTTTTCTAATATTTATTTTGAAATGTATATATAATGCATATATAATATAAATTTCAAAAGATTAATTAGAAAAATCTTTGTAAATGTTTTATTTTATGTAAAACTTTTAAAATAGTATTTTTTTACGTAAATACAAATTTAATTATGCAAGGTTAAAAAAAAGAAAATAAAATGTCAAGATTAAGACTTTCCTCCATATGTATACATATATATATATATATATATATATATATATATATATATATATATATATATATATATATATATATATATATATATACACATTATTTAAATTTAAAAGAAATATGAATAAATAACTGAGGACAAAATAAATGATTCAAAACATTTAATAAATAAAAAAGAGAATAAATTAACAAAATAAATATCAGTGAACTAATTATTTCGAGGTACAAAACATCCAAAAGTGTTCTCAAATCTGAATGTGGCTGAATCAGGCATGCTGCCAGGCCAAACCATTTTGCTTTACTTTCAGCTCATGGACAAAACATACGAACTGCCATCTTTTCGCCATTCTCTAATCTGGCACACAAGCACAAGTGCCACAGCTTTGTCCCTATAAGGCCTCATTCAAAACAAACAACATGCGTCTGGATAAGCAAAAGGAGGCTTGTTTGTAACCCACAACAAATTAGAATATAAAAAGTGTCCCGAGTGCCAGGAGGTGTAACACGGTGAGAAGTCTGCAGATGTCACCAATCGTCACGCCATGAAGAGGAGCGTGAGAAGCGAGAGGCGGCATCTCTTTTCGCTGGCCCACTTCACTGCTAATCCCACTTTATCCAAGAGAGCCGAGCTGTCAGATCTGGAGTCGGAGAACACAAAAGCAGAGCAAACATGAGGCTTAAGATACATTTTAATGACCCTTTAACAAGTCGCTGGTCTAAGGCTAACAAAGGCACACTTATTCATTAAAATCCTCCCCCCTCGAAGAGCTGGACCCCTGGGATGTGGTTAACTAAAGTACTCAGCTCCCTTTCAGCTGGGTGAAAATACTTGTGCCTTAGAAAAGGAAGTTTTTCAGAAGAGGATTGGACAGCTGGGAACAAACTGCACAGTCAGTATGAACAATAGGAACTGTTTAAGCATGTAAAACAACGCCTGTTTGAATGACCTAAGCCCCTTTGAGGACCTATTTGCATATGTACTTGTAATAAATAAGTAATTTACCTCATATGCCCCAAAAAACAAGGGGGAAACATTTGTGAGTGTTTTGGTAAATATCCAGGCTGTTCCTAATACTTTAAAGTGCTGGTTTAAATGAATAAACTCACAGCTGTGACAGTGTGATTGCGTAAATGTTTGATCTTATTTTCCTGTCATGTTTTTAATATGGTCAAAGTTGTTTTTTCCTCAAACCAAAGAGAAATTTAATGGGGTTTTTTCCATACTGGAATGAATTATTTAAGCTATTGCTTGATTTTGAGCCTGTTTTTGTACTTATTTTAGGTCATATCCATCAATAATAATATTCTAAAGTACATTAAACATCTCTTTTTATGTTCTGTAATATGTTTGTTTTGCTCTTTCTTTTCAGTCAAACACAAGCTAAATGTGATTCGTCTTCAGGAGTCAGATTGGCAACAGGCTCATTCTGAAATGTAGCCCTATATCCATTTCTGGAGATCACAAATTATGTTGCCAGAGGAACCAGCCTGATCTCACGAGGAAACGTAAGTATTTTACGCTTTGTCAGTTCAGTGGCTAATTCGTACGAGTTTAGTCGTACGAAAATGTACGATTTAAAAAAGGAGGCATGGCGGCTAACCCCACCCCTAACCCCAACCGTCATTGAGTGATAAGAAAATTGTACTAAATTGTATGAATTAGATCATACGAATTCATACGAATTAGCCACTAAATCAAAAAGTTACGAATTGAGATTGTGAGATTGTGTTGGAGGGACATACGGCTTCATTTTGTCTTTAAAACGAACACTATGGGGTGGTATGATGCCGTTCCTTTTTTTGATTACCAGTTTGTCCAGTGACTTGTTGCATACGTGTGAGAATTTGAGACGCAGAGTTGACTATGACGACGTGGTTCGAGTCTGGTGAAAAACGGTTCCAGAAAGCAGGTAAGACAAAAGCCAAAAAATGAAATCAACAAGTAAATAACAGAGTGAGCATGTGGCACAATCTGAAAATGTGGTTAAAAAAAATCAGGCTGCCGTGGGGGCTTTTCTTTTTCTGGGTTGCTTTTTAAAACACTATCGATTGGGTTTAGAAAAGGAAGAGTTTGGGTCAGTTGATTGTTCAGTCAGTCAGTCAACAGCGGCCTCTAATGGATTTACGTGAGAAGTTCAGGTGCAAATAGAACTCACAAGAGAAATTTGAGATCTCAAAAAGAATACACAGGTGGACGCGCGAAAACAAAAACTGCAAAAAACGTAGCTGAAAACATACAACTTCAGAATGAGCCTGGGTTCCAGATTTTTCATGATATACACCTTATTTAGTTTGATTTTCAGATATTTACTGCACTGCTCATTTTTTCAGAAGTGCTAAATCCCATGGTCTTTTTCCCGTTTAGTTGTTAAATGATTATTAGTTATGACCCAAACCAAATTGTTTATATTGCTAGGTTTTGTATTACCATAGCAACTAGAATTAACAAATACATTAGTTAAAGTTCTTTGCTATACATTTGAAAAACACGATTGTATTTACTATAAATTAGTTTTAGGATGTTTGTTTTTCAGGTAGAAAATTGCATTTTTACCAAACCATATAAGTGTATTGCAACATATACATATACAATTGAAGTCAGAATTATTAGCCCCTGTTTGTTTTTTACCCCAATTTCTGTTTAACAGAGATATTTTTTTTCAACACCTTTTTAAACATAATAGTTTTAATAACTCATTTCTAATAACTGATTTATTTTCTCTTTGCCATGATGACAGTAAATAATATTTGACCAGATATTTTTCAAGACACTTCTATACAGCTTAAAGGGACATTAAAAGGTTTTACTGGGTTAATTAGGGTAACTAGGCAGGTTAAGTTAATTAGGCAAGTTATTGTATAACAATGGTTTGTTCTGTAGACTACTGGAAAAAATATAGCGAAAAGGGGTTAATAATTTTGACCTTAAAATGGTGTTTAAAAAATGGAAAACTGCTTTTATTCTAGCTGAAATAAATCAAATAAAACTTTCCCCAGAAGAACAAAATATTATCAGACATAATGTGAAAGTTTCTTTGATATTTCAGAAAACAGAACTGAGTCATTATTTCTCTGTTTGGTTTAATGATAGTTTAAACTGAATATATCAATCGTCATTAACAAACGGGTCATATGCACTTCATGTTGCATGCTATTAAAATGTATATTAACACTTTACATTAAAATTGTATAAGAAATAGCTTATGCTTTCATTTATTCATCACATAGCATAAATTTTGATTTTAATAATGCATTAGAAATGTAAATGAACTATGATTAGTAAATGATACACTGTAAAAAAATGCAGGATTCAAGTATGGTTCATCATTAGTTTGTGTTAGTAATACATCAACTTACATTGACTATAATGAAACCTTACTGTAAAATGTGACCCATATCAAATATAGCCCACAGTTGCGATCAGAATTATTAAATTCCCTTCGATTTTTTTTTCTTTTTTTAAATATTTCCCAAATGATGTTTAACAGAGCAAGACAATTTTCTTAGTATGGCTATTAATATTTTTTCTTCTGGAGAAAGTCTTATTTGTTTTATTTCAGCTAGAATAAAAGCAGTTTTTATTTTTATTTTTTAAACTATTTTAATGTCAAAATGATTAGCTCTTTTGGGCTGTATATTTTTTGATAGTCTAAAAAACAAACCATCCTTATACAATAACTTGTCTAATTAACCTAACCTGCGTAGTTAACCTAATTAACCCAGTTAAGCCTTTAAATGTCACTTTAAGCTGTATAGAAGTGTCTTGAAAAATATCTGGTCAAATATTATTTACTGTCATCATGGCAAAGATAAAATAAATCAGTTAGAAGAAAAGAGTTATTAAAACTATTATGTTTAGAAGTGTGTTGAAAAAAATCTCTTCATTAAACAGAAATTGAGGAAAAAATAAATGGGGGCTAATAATTCAGGAGGTTTAATAATTCTGATTGTAACTGTATGTAATGCACATAATACAATAATAATAAGACTGTATATTGCATATAATACATTGATAAGTGTTTTACTTTGATTATATGTAAAAGTATTGTCTATTATTAGTTTGTGTTAGTAATTAATTAACTAACATTATAAACATATATTATCTAATGAAATATATATATATATAAAGAGAGAGAGAGAGAGAGAGAGAGAGAGAGAGAGAGAGAGAGAGAGAGAGAGAGAGAGAGAGGTTAAATGCAAAACCCTCCAAATGCCGTCTGAAATTTTTATCATGCTGAACCTAATTCTCAGCCTCCTTTGTTTATGTTGAGTTAATACTATAAAAAATGACCTACTCTTTGCCATAAAATTTATATTACTGAACCTACTGTATACACGCAGGAGCTTGGAAAAAAAAATCCTCATTTTGGAAGTAACTTTCAGGCGGCATTTAGAGGTTTTTGTATCTGAACTCTTCACATATAATAGTCTCAGCCTGTATATTGCACAAATATTTACCGCTTGTGTTCCAGATGGCATTTGTCTGATTCTTATAGCCGTTCTTCATGCATTCGTCCACATATGATTTGGGGTCACAGCCTGATAGGAGGATTTCCCTGAGCAGGGCGATGTAAGCGATGGCCAGTCTTAGCGTGTCTATTTTGGACAACCTTTTCTCGTAGGGGAAGGTGGGCACGTGGCAGCGCAGCTCCTCAAACGCAGAATTAATGCTCAGCATCCTCTTCCTCTCACGGATGTTGGCGGCGTGGCGCTGCACCTTGTACGGATGATGCGTCGCCAAGCACCGCTGCTGCTGCTGGGTCATCTCATGGGGCTCGTCCAGTAAGGAGCTGTCCACTTCAGCACCGACCTCCAGCTGCGGAGACTGCGAGTCTAAATCCGTGAAGGTCAGCTGAGCCTCGGGAAACACCGACTGGCACCCGTAAGAGGACCAGGGGGAAAGCTGGCCCGCCATTGCTCCGCAGTCAAACAGCAGGGTGTCCAGCTGAGAGTGAATCTGGGGGAAACTGGGGTCCATTTGGCCCCAGAACGCAAAGTCTGTGGATGCATCTTGAGCATCGAAATCAAAAAACAAGTCTTCCATATTTATTATTTCTGTTTCTTCTTCAGATGCTGTGCTCTAACTAGGCACCGTGTGTAAACTGGCCAGGCTATGGAGTATAATAGGCATTAAATAGCCCCAGGTCTCTCCGCAGGGGTGCTTGTCTCTATTCAACAGGTCTGAAAAGGAGCTCATTAGGGCGCGTGTCTCCTCCTAATGACTCTCTGGCGTTTCTAAAGCGCTGGATGGTTGATCAGTTGATGCTCAGAGCAAGTATCCAATCATAAAGTTATCTTAACCTGCTATATAGTCGGTTTTATATATAGACGACTAATATTTGTTGCACCAACTGGACGCTCTTTTTGAGTATTTGCTTCATGTCGTTGGATTGTTAGTTAAGCGGTCTGGAGACACGGGTGGGTGGCCGAAGTCCAAAACACCTGTTTTAACTTCGTGTTAAGATGAGATTAATTGCTTTAATATATACAATTAAATAAATGAGAAATAAATTATTTAATGAATAATCTCATGGTCATCTCATTTGGTTTAGTCTCTATTTTAGAGGTCGCTACAGCCGAATTAACCGCCAAATATTCTATATTATATTATAAAGTGTTTTACGCAGCGGATACCCTTCTAGCCGCTACCCTTGAAAAACACCCATACACACACAGGCACTCATACAATTCAGTTTATGTATATGTACATACTTAGGCCTTATTATCACGTTTACTTCAGTAAGACTATTTAATTTCGTCTTTGCATTATTGTTTAATAGCTAATATTAAATAGATTTTTTTTTAAATAAAAAGTATGTATTATGACATCCTGTATTGTAATAACTAGCCTAACAAAATTAGTTTATACATTTGAATAGTCATTTTTTTTGCAGTGTTGGGTTGCGGCTGGAAAGGGTATCCGCTACATAAAACATATGCTGGATAAGTTGAAGGTTCATTAATTCCGTTGTGGCGACCCCTGATTAATAAAGGGACCAAACCGAAAAGAAAATGAATAAGTGAAATAGGCCTATTTTATTAAAATATGTACATGCAACATGCAAACTCCACACAGAAATGCCAACTGGCCGAGCCAGAATTCGAACCAACGACCTTCTTGCTGTAAGGCAACAATTAAATTAAAATTTGAATTAAATTAAAATTTTAATTAAAATTAGATTCATTAAGTGAAGAATTGCAACAACATTTTGCATGTTTCATTAATTAAAATATTTTATTTCATGCAATTAGCAAGCGATAGGTTTGAAATAACTGCGTTGTTTGACAAATACAGTTACACACTGCAGGTAGGCCTAATTATTGATAATTTGTTAATATTACTTATGAAATATAAATGTAAAAATTTAAAATAAAGCCTGCATGCCTTAGAGAAACAAATACGTGCTTTCTCGATATTATTTATTTGTCAATTTGTAATAGAAACGTTGTACGAAAAAAGTTAAAACTAAATTAATAAGTGCAGCTTATGTTTTCATAACATGATCACAGAAATCGGATCGTTGACGGAAACGAAATAATACACATTTTTCTTCAATGTAATCGTAATTTATCTCCTAAATGACACTGATTTTTAGTAATGCTACAAAAAGTTTTTGGCGCCATGTCAAAATGTCTAAAGAAACACTTTAATACAAAAGCCCAATCAATGTGTTTATAATTAAAATCCGCTGCACAATGCTTTTATTTGTCCCGAATTAGACGCTAGTCTAATACAGAGAATCGTACCAGGCTTTTATAAAGGAATTGTGAAGTGGATTGCGAGGAACGGCTTGTCAGAACCTTCTGCTCTACAGACAGCAGGCAGCCTGACACTGAAGAATACTGCTGTCAGATGCAGAGATCCAGCCATTCTTCACCTCACAACAAAACCCTCAACTACTCCTTTAGACTTGGAAAGACCATAGGCTACATTGGAGAGCTTGTAAATCTTCACATCCTTGTTCCAAATTGAAATGGTCAATCTAGAACAAAATCTGTGCTGACTTAAAACAAGACACCGAATTGACTCATGTGGTCCTTGAGTCCAGTGCAACATCTGTGTATGATTAGTCTCTGTTTTACGTTTTTTCATCTTGGAAGTTGTTTGCTGTGTAATATGACATTTTCTAAAAATCCATAATTAAAACCAAAGGTTGTGTTCGTCAACACCTTGTTTTCAATAGGCTTTGTCTTATACACGGGCATGATACTATACACCTGTCATAAATAATATGACCAGACCAGAGTAGGCCTATGCAGAACATTTGAAAAGATTTTTTTTCTATGAAGACCACAAGCTATTGTTTTAAAATGACACTCGTTTGATAACTCTAAATTCACAGTAAAAACTATACCTCTAGCTTTAACTGCCCCATCAAGAAAAAAAACGCATAGCATTTTTTAATGTCGCTAGTTGACACAATCAATGCATTTTTACACATCCAATAATTGCTAAAATATCAACCTCTAACTAATGCTCAATAAGTCGGTTTATGGTAAAAGTATCGTAATTTATACATATGATTATATAACGTGTGAGAACAATTAAAGCATAATCAAAATAAAACATTTTTAAATATCATAATTTAAGAAATATATATCTTTAAAATACTTCAGATTGTTCTTTAACATGTTTTCTTTTTTTTATTACAATAAAACCAAAATCAAGTGTAGTACGATAAAATTAAGTGTATTATGTTTACCAACAATGCTGTGTATATAAACCATTATTTAATATATAAAACAGTCATTCTTTAAATGACTTTAACAGTCATTATTTAAAACAGTCAAAATATGGTCAACCATTTTTGTAGAGCAGGCAGTTAAAGGGATACTTGTCACTTTAAAGTGATAAAAAAAATGCTCAACATGGCAGTTGTAAATAATTATTATCATTGTGCAAGTCTGTTTTTTAATTAATTGAATTTAGCAGCAACGATGCTAAAAATATATTATAAAGACCCTTTGCAGTTCGAAGAAGTGAATCAATAATGATTTAATGCTTAGGTTAATCATAACATTAGCATTATTTGGCGCGAACATTCCAAATGAAGCTGATGCAAGGAGCTTTTACAGGAGCAGGGCTCTATTTTGACGGTCCATGCGCAAAATGGAAAGCACAAGGTGCAAATGCATTCAGGGCGTGTCAGAATCTATATTTTCTAATATAAGGACGGAAAAATCAGCTTTGCGCCATGGCGCATGGTCTAAAAGATTTGAGTTTATTTTCTTAATGAGTTATAGGTGTGTTTTGAGAATAAACCAACCAGAGTCTCATCTCCCATTCCCTTTAAGAGCAAGCTACTTCATGCCATAAGCATTTGCTATTAGTTCACTTTCGCTTTTGCTCTCGTGGGGAAACCTTTATGCACAGACATCAATTGGCCTATAAATAATTAATTTCCTTTGTTAAGCCCAAAGATTTGTTTCAAAACTATTTCTAAATTCAGTTCTAATTTCCAGCAAACAAATAAGTAAACAATACTAATAAAGTGTGTTAAAAAAACCCTAATACACATGCTGTGCCCCATATGGTCTTAAACCTGACAGGTGGGCAAATCTAAGGTTGTTTTTAATAAAACAAAAATAAATATGCATATAATAAATAATGATGCTAATAAGAATAACATTACATAGGCAAATTGTCAGGAATAAATTGAAAAAGCCCCTGAGAAGAAGACATTAAAGTATGGTTTTTATATTTATGTAGGCTAGAAAATAATATGTTTTGTAATATTTTAATACTTTATATTTATATCTTTATTATATCCTATATACATCCTTAATATTTTAATTCTTTTTCATATAAGATATTTGCGTATTGCTCTTTATCTTGTGTATTAAGCAGTGTGTAAGCGAGGCGCACAACTTATGTGCTCTGCGCTGGACTTTAGACCGGCTTTGTTCTGGTCTAAAGAAAAGTCTATTATAGTTTCTCAAAATAGCAACTAGCCAGCAATGCGCCTCAACACGCCTTCCTTTTTAAATCAGAACGCCTATGGGCACACATACGAGCGCAAATGCATTTACTATTTGAACAGCGTGGTGCAAAAAGTCAAAACGTCAAAAAGTCAAAACTAGCAAACAACAATTGCATCGTGCCTTGCGCCACTTTGCGCTGGGTTGTATGATAGGGCCCTTTGAGTTTTGATTTCTCCATTTGCGTGTTTACTACTGTAAACAATAAAAAGCTGAGTTTGGTTGAAGCTTCAGTGGTTGAAGTTGTGCCAAATTGTTTTGAAAAAGTATGTGTAAGTGACAAACAGTCAACTTAAAAAAAAGAATCGGCACAACTTTAACCACTGAATAAACTCAAAATTTCTTTGCAGCTGGTTACTTAAAAATAATGTTAACTCAGCTTTTTATTTTTTACAGAGTACTGGTATCTGTTGTAAATAACTGTAGTATCAAAAACAACTTTTTTGGGGTGAAAATGGTGTTTGGTCCACTGAAGTAACTGCAGATAAGAGCTATAATAGCTCCAGTCACATGTCAGACATGCTCTGCTGTGTTTAAAAGGCATGAGACGTGATTGTTCTGCGCTGTTTACCTCAACACACTCGGAGAACAATCAGTTTTATCAGTGCTTGGTGATTATACACTTTGAACTCTCCTCTAAGTGACTGGGGTCACGGTCAACTTAGATTACTGCAATGCATTTGTTTACTGCTCTTGTTTTTACTCTCACTGATTTTGTTTTTCAATGCAAAGCTTTCAGTGCCCTTGCTAATAAGCCATAGTGTTTGGCAGGCTACGCAGACCAGAACAACTGAATGTGTCTACACTAATCTCTGGTCTAGTGAACACGTACAGGTTTTGAGCAAGAGGAATCAAATGTAAATGATGTTGTTTAATCATTGCGAGTCGAGGTGGGTGTCCTGCCAAAGCCAATTGTTGTTCAGGGTATATACTCACAGAATGACCTCAGTGTTAAAGGGGTTGTTCATCCAAAACTGAAAGTTCTGTCTTTGTTTACTCACCCTTCACTTTTCACAAATGTGTTTGAGGTTTGTTCATCTGATGAACAGAAAAGAAGATATTGTAAAGAATGTTGCAAACTATTGGGAAGTCAGTGGTTACCGGCTTTTAACATTTTTCTAAATATCTTAACTTGAAAACTATTTTTAAAAGATAATGTTTTTTTTGCTGGTATTACGGACATAAGTGTGGTCTATCAATATCGGGTTGTATTTAAAAAAATGTATAACAACTTTAAAATAATTTCACTTTAAACAAAAGTTGCACATTGCTACTTTTGACCCCAAAGGTAGAGACAAAAGTAACACACGAGGGCGTCAAAATACACAATAATATTTGCTAGATTTACTGGCTTAATCTTGTTTATTTTGAATATATCTGACTAAGACCTTGTAAATGTTCACTGCAAACATATTTTATCCTTTATTTAAAAAAAAAAAAAAAAAAATATATATATATATATATATATATATATATATATATATATATATATATATATATATATCATTCATTTTAGATTTGGGTTCCATCAAATGTTTCAAGAGCAATCCAACAATGCAAAATGTTAACATTTTGTACAATTTTATATGCAATATGCATTAATTTAATAAAACATATAAATCAAAGCACTTAAAACTTAATGTGTACATGAAAATAAGGTATTAGCAGTGGGACATAAATATCAGTGTTAATTTCATCCCCACTGGAACTTGTGGCATTTAAACATGATACTTTTAAACTGAAAAACTCAGACATTTCAAACTCAAGGATTTGTTATTGCACTAAATTACCTGTAGATTGATCATTACTGTGATGCATGAAAACAAAGACACAACTTTTTAATAAGAAAAAAGAACCGCTACAGAAATTTACTTTAAAACTGCTTAACTGCTTAACTGCTTACTTTAAAATAAGATACATAAAAACAGAAATTTTAACGTAACCACAGGACACGCTGCCTACATCAGCTGATATTTGGCAGCTCCACCAAGGGTAGCATGCTGCTGGTATAGCCTGGAAAGCAAATGTTGTCAGGGCTTCAAGAAAATCGCTTTGCTACTTTCGTCCCACGGTACTTTCATACCCGCTCTCCCCTGCTGTATTTGTTTTTACTCAAAAAAAAACATTTTTTTCAAATTCATTCATTCATTTTCTTTTCGGCTTAGTCCCTCTATTAATGTGGTGGTCGCCGCAGGAAAATGAACCGCCAACTTATCCGGCAAGTTTTTACGGAGAGGATGCCCTTCCAGCCACAACCCATCACTGGGAAACATCCATTCACACACATAGACTACGGACAATTTAGCCTACCCAATTCACCTGTACCACATGTCTTTGGACTTGTGGGGTAAACAGGAGGACCCGGAGGAAACCCAAGCAAACGCTTCACACAGAAACAGCAACTGATCCAGCCGAGGCTCAAAACAATGACCTTCTTACTGTGAGGAGACAGCACTACATACTGCGCCACTGCATTGCCCCTTTGTTCAAATTACTTCTTAATAAATAAGATGAAACAATACAATTCCTGAGTTTTTTTTAGGGACAACTTAGTTGCTTTGTATTCAGACCACTTACATTTGCAAAAACTGTTAAGTTAACTTTACTACTTCATGTTTTCTCTACACAAATTGATTGTGTGGAACCACAACTTTTTACAGTGTACGCTCAAAAAATTACATTTGCTGTTTGTCTGGTCAAAGTACTCATTTAAAACACAATTCTTGAGTTCTTTTAGGACAACTTAATTACTTTATGTTCAATCAACTTAAATTTATATTGAAAAAGTAATAAGTTGATTAATTTCTTCATGTTGTCCCTTCACAAATTGTGTGGAACCCAGCATTTTTTTACAGTGTACAATCAAAAAAATGACGCTTGCTGTTTGTTGGGTCAAACTACTCAGTAAGCATGAGCTGAAACAACAGAATTCTTGAGGGTATTTTAGGACAACTTAATTGCTTTATGTTCAATCAACTTAAATTTATAAAATCAACGAGCTAACATAATTCAGCTATTTTTGTCAGCTGTGGCTTAGTACATTTTTAGCAATTTTCTTTAATTAATTTCAATAAATTTTTAGAATCTTATAGTGAATTTTGGTTAATAGTGCATTTTTATTACCATTACTTACACCGTAAAAAATGCTGGGTTCCACACAATTCCTTCATGCCGGCAGCTAGCTCTCTGCAACCCTTACATGATCGCCCACTGAAGCTAAGCAGGGCTGTGCCCGGTCAGTACCTGGATGGGAGACCACATAAGAAAGCTAGGTTGGAGAAAGCTAAGTGGAGTTAGTGAGGCCAGCAGGGGGCACCCAACCTGTGGTCTGTGTGGGTCCTAATACCCCAGTTAAATGACGGGGACTCTATACTGCTCTGTGAGTGCTGTCTTTCAGATGAGATGTTAAACTGAGGTCCTGATTCTCTGTGGTTGTTAAAAATCCACAACACCAGTGACCAGGATGTCGTTCGAAAATCGGCCCATTGGCCTCTGTCCATCATGGCCTCCTAACCATCCCTATACCATAATTGGCTTCATCACTCTGTCTCCTCTCCACCAATCTGGTGTGTGTTGTGCAGTCTGGTGCAATGTGGCTGCTGCACACTGGTGGTGGAGGAGAAGATTTCCCCCAATGTGTAAAGTGCTTTGAGTGTCCAGAAAGGTGCTATTTAAGTGTAAGGAATTATTATTATTATTATTATTATTATTATGTTGTCCCAACACAAATCAATTAAGTTAACCTAATTGTTTTCACAAATTTTTGGATGGAACATAAAAAACGGATCCTCTTAAAAATAAGCTAACATAATTCCTTCTGTTCAATTGCTTGGAACCCAGCATTTAATATATATTTTTTACAGTATACAGTTATGTGCAAACACAATTTTAAAGCTGGACATACAGCGAAGTTACTTACTTTACACCACAGGTCAAAAGTTTGACCATTCACATGATTTGCATTTGCTTTGTATTGTTCTGCACACTTGCTGGCCACTTTTCCTTCACTATCTACTCTAACTCATCCCCTACAAAATAAAAAAGAGAAAAATAATTAAAGTTTAAACACTGTTTATATTTGTCGACAAAACTCATTTCCAGCACTTAAGCAAAACCCACAAGATCAAACTGGTTCTCGAGATCATGACAAACAAACGCAGTGAAGCGTCTCCAAACGTTTGACTTGCATTGTGTTTGCTCGTTGTGTTGCACTTGTTGGAATTAATTCTGTCTCATCGCATTAGCAATGCAAACGAGCTGATTGTCCGAGTCATTTGTTTGTGCCGCATATGTGTGTGTTTGGCCTGCTGGATCAGCGCCTTGATCTGGCCAAATAAACAAAACGTCTAAACAATCAGTGCGCCTCCTCACATTCCAGGTGCACATTTCACTTAGTAATTGAGTTCAGAGAGACAAAGAGAGGAAATAACATCCTTGTTTTACAGTTTAGACAACCTTGATATGCAAGACTTGCCTTCGGGTTTGGTTTAATATAATCAGAGTGTGCTGGAAGACTAAATGAAACCTGATGAGCGCTTTACAAAGTCATCAAGCTGGCTGTTGCAATAATTCAGATGTGTTCTATGCTTTTTTTTGTCTGTCCTGTGCACTGCATTATCATTTTAAGAGTGTGATTTATAAATGTTTATGCTTTAAAAGATTGTCACACTTTATTTTAATGTACAATCATGATATTAACAAACTGCTATTAACTAAGATATCATACATTTTCCCTTGGCTTAGTCTCTGATTTATCAGAGGTCACCACAGTGGATTAAACCGCCAACTATTCCAGCATATGTTTTACGCAGCGGATGCACTTTCAACCGCAACCCAGTACTGGGAAACACCCATACTCTCTCACATTTGCACTAATACACTAAGGCCAATTTAGTTTATTTAATTCACCTACAGCGCATGACTTTGTACTGTAGGAGAAACCGGAGCACCCGGAGGAAATCCACGCCAACACGAGACAGAAATAGAAGTAGAGACCTTCTTGCTGTTAGGCGATCCTGCTAACCATGGAGCCACTGTGCTGCCGATTCTAATTATTTATGTTTGAATAAATTTGGTCACACTTTATTTTAATGTACAATTTAAGTTGTTAACAAAACCTTAACTAGGTTTTAGCTAAATACACTACTAATTAACTGGTTAGTAAGGTAGTAGTTGGTTTTAGGTATTGGGATTAGAGATGTACAATATATTAACCCTATAAGACCTGAGATATCAAAAAATAAGCTGAAAATTCAAATTTTCTGGAATTGAGATGTTTATTAAACCATCTTGTAAAATTAAAAACAAATTTTTGCCACATACACATTTTTTCATATTTATTTTGCATCACATTTGATACATCAGGCAACTTTTTTCAGGCAGTTTGTTTCTTTGTTTTTATCTGTTACCTGTTATCAAATCATATACAACAGATTTTTAAACAAAGTATTGATCAGGGGTGCGTTTCCGAAAACCATGGTTAGTCAACCAAGGTCACAAGTTCTATGGTTACTAACATAGTTCATTGATTTGGCATTTCCCAAATCCATCGTTCCAACGAATCTTCGCAAACTGCAGTGCAAACTGGTACACTTGTACGTAAAAGATATAAATAAAACAATGTTGATTTTTGTGTAATGATTTTGAGAATCATGAAAACTTAACACATGACATAAAAAATGAATTAAAAGTTTACAATGCAGATCAAACGAGAGCCATTTGTTTGGTAAAAGTGGTATAGTCTCGATTATAATAAATTAAAAATACAAAAATATATAACTTTACAAACTGTATTGTACATAAATCATCTAAACATGTATACATTGTTCAATAATATTAATGAAATTAATATAAAAGCCAAATAAATATAGATTTACTCACATTTACATAAGCAAACAAAAAGACTGAATAACAGGCTCAAAAATCTGCAGTTTCTGCAGATTTCTATAGGTGCAGATTCTGTGTGGGCCTACCCATAAGGTCATTTGATTCAACTTAAAAATGCAGGGCGGCCATGCACATTTTTTACAGTGTACCCCCAACACTGAGTTCATATAGACAGAAGCTAGACCACAAACTCTTCCTCTCATTAAAACTTGGGGACACTTTTCCCACTTTATTTTCCAGCACTTTCCATCACTCAGCCCTGTCTGCAAAACACATCAGGCTTATAAAATCTTCTTGCATAAACAGTTCTACTGGACAAAAACACCACAGAACAGAACACAATATGACAGTCACCTTCAAAAATCAAAACATGAACTAAACCTTATAAAGACGCTCTCATTTACTGCTGTTTGGTGTATTTGCAATAATTTCAATAGAATTCTTTTAAAACTGTCATTTAATATCAAGGATACAAGGATAACTTCTGTGAAGGTGCTGCAACGGTTCCAGAGTTACACACGTCTGTCAAGTGCATTTACATTCACAACCGTAAATAAACATTAAAAAACACACATTAAGAAAACTTATTTAAAGAGTTAACTTGTTAACGAAGATTCGACAGCGGGACCACGTCTCACATTGCCTCCTTAACCAATCCCCTACTCTCTAAAACTTATTTAGGAAACAGGTTCATTCTGAAAACGTAGCCCCATATACATTTCTGGAGATCAAGACTTAAGATGTAAAGAGGAGTTGACCACAACAACAGGGTTCAAGTTCGGTGAAGAACGGTTCCAGAAAGCGGGTAAGACACAAACAGAAGCCAAAAAATAAATAAATAAAATAAACAAGTGAATAACGGAACTGGTCAAATCTGAAAACATGGCAAAATCATACGAGGGCTTTTCTTTTTGTGGATTGCTTTTGAAAATTGGTGGTTGGATTTAGAGAAGTGGATGGGCGGGTTAATCAATACAATTGGTTGGGTATAGGGAAGGAGAAGGGTGGGTCAGTCGATCGGTCAGTCAGTCAATTAGTCAGTCATTCAGTCAGTCGACAGCGGCCTCAGGTGGGTTTACACAAGAACAACAGGAGTGAACGGCGCTCGCGAGAGAAATTTGAGATCTCAAAAAGCTTACACAGCGGCCTCTGGTGGATTCGCGAAAACAAAAACTGCAAAAAAAACTTACCTCTTGAGAGGCTCTAAAGAAATGTATATAGGGGTATGTTTTTAAAATGATCCTGGGTTGCACTGTTCCCTTACGACCCTTTTTCATCCCTACATCCCTACAATAAAGTCTAGCTTAAAATGTTGCATGGTCCATGCTGGTGAAAAGATTTGTAAAGGAGCAGTTGCAGTAACTTACTGGCAACAGTGCTGCCTGTAAGTTACTGCAAAAATGCAATAAAATGTCAAACAGTGTGCACCAACCTTCTACACTACTCTCCTGCCTGCCTGAATTACTGGAATGTTCCACAATTTTGAAATATCATGACTTTTAATCAATGTTAAGTTGCTTTGACACAATCTATGTTGTAAAAAGCAATACAGAAATAAAGATGAGCTGAATAGTCAAATGTAAAACTAATAAAAATACAGATTAAAGCATGCAGTGGACATTGAATCAGCTCACTCTGTATAGAATCTAACCCAGGCTCATTTTGAAAATGTACCTTTATATACATTTCTGGAGAGTGCCAAATACAGGGTACTTTTATTATTTTTTTTGCAGTTTTTCGCTTTCACAAATTCACCAGAGACCGCTGTTTATGCTTTTTGAGATGTCAAATTTCTCTTGCAATTCGGGCCTGCTGTTCTCACGTAAATCCACCAGAGGCCGCTGTCGACTGACTGACTGACTGACTGACTGACCCACCCTCCTCCTTTCCTAAACCCCACCAATAGTCTTTTCAAAAGCAATCAAGAAAAAGCCCTCAACTGATTTTTACCAAGTTTTTAGATTTAACCACATTCTCACTGTTATTTACTTTATTTTTTGGCTTCTGTTTTTGTCTTACTTGCTTTCTGGAACCATTCTACACCGGACTCGAAACCCAACATCGTGGTCTGTGTCAAGTCTGCCGACATACATGATGAGCTAACTGGACAAACTGGGAACAGTGGGTCATATGGAAAGTAAGTGGTCAGCCAGTGAGCACAAAAAGTAAAAGTGTCACAAATAGTGTTTGTTTTAAAGGCGATATGCAGCCACAAGTACTTCTGGCTACACAATTACACAACTGGCTACACACAAATCTCCAGAAATGTATATATGGCTACGTTTTCAGAATGAGCCTAAGTTGATTGAATCTGATCCTGTCTGTTAAAAATATAAATCTCTTTATCTCTCAGAGGCTTTATAGATGGAGGTGTTGATTGTTATAGCAGATCTCTAACCTCTGTGTTCAGGGTCAGAGGTCAAAACTCTCATTCCGTCTCTGTGTGGCTGAAGGAAAAGACACTGCCCAGAAACTGAATATATATCGTCTCTCATCCTGAAGAACTGATGGCGCTGACAGGTCATATGTGAATGTTTAGATCCCTCTTTTATCATTTCTCTAAAGGATAAAGACCCGAGGGCTCTTGTCCAGGTCACAGATGCTATTTATATACTGGATGTGGACTGAAAAATCCTCAGATTAACATTCACGGAGATCACTGTGAGCGATGTGCAGTAGATAGTGCTGTCGCCTCACAGCAAGAAGTTTGCTGGTTCGAGCCTCGGCTGGGTCAGTTGGCGTTTCAGTGTGAAGTTTGCATGTTTTCCCCGCATTTGCATGGGTTTCCTCCAAAGACATGCTGTACAGGTGAACGGGGTAGGCTAAGTTGTCCGTAGTGTTTGAGTGTGAATGAGTGTGTATGGATATATCCCAGAGATTGGTTGCGGCTGAAAGGGCATATACTGGATAAGTTGGCGGTTCATTCCACTGTGGCGACCCCAGATTAATAAAGGGACTAAGCCAAAAAGAAAATAAATGAATGAATGAGATCACTGTGGTGTTGCTTGTAGTTTTGAGAAGACGGACTGTTCTGTCCCCAAGACCTGCTCACTTCAATCTGTGCACAATAAATAAAGAAAAAAAGAAATTAATAAAACGAAGAATAAATAAATAAATAAAATATGTGACATGGGAGAAAAGTTTAACCATTTAAAATCACGAAACAAAAGTCCAACTAGATAAATAAATACAGATAAAAAAAGTTTCATTTTAATAATTTTAAATTATTATTAGTATTGTATATTTTATATTTTAAATATAATTTAAAATACAAAGTTGTATATTTTTATTATTTGTGTATTTGAAGATGTAAACAAATAATTGTTACAATTATTATTAAAATTTAAGAATAAAAACAACAGCTATATATTTGACTTATTAGTTATATGATCATTCTTTAGCTCAGGGGTCACCAAACTTGTTCCTGGAGCGACGTTGCCTGCCTGCATGTTTGTCTGTCTGTCTGTCTGTCTGTCTGTCTGTCCGTCCGTCCACCCTCCCTCCATCCCTTATCTATATCCAAAATAAAATTAATAAAATATGTATCCATCCATCCGTCCGTCCGTCCCACTCTCCGTCCATCTGTCTGTCTGTCCGTCCATCTATCTATCTATCTATCTATCTATCTATCTATCTATCTATCTATCTATCTATCTATCTATCTATCTATCTATCTATCTATCTATCTATCTATCTGTCTGTCTGTCTGTCTGTCTGTCTGTCTGTCTGTCTGTCTGTCTGTCTGTCTGTCTGTCTGTCTGTCTGTCTGTCTGTCTGTCTGTCTGTCTGTCTGTCTGTCTACCCTCCATCCCTTATCTATATCCAAAATAAAATTAATAAAATATGTATAATAAGGAATGATTATATCCATTCACCCGTCTGTCCGTCCGTTCGTCCATCTGTCTGTCTGTCCGTCCATCAATCTATTGTTCTATCTAACGTTCTATCTGTCTGTACGTCCTTCCATCCATCCATCCATCCATCCATCCATCCATCCATCCATCCATCCATCCATCCATCCATCTATCTATGAACAAAAACATTGTATTTTATATATTGCCATAAATAAAATAAATGTAAAATAATACATTATGTGTGACTTCAGTGACATCAACAAATCAAACTACTTGCTTGAAATCTACATAAAACAACACAGAAAAGAAAAAAAACTGTCAACAATAAAATGTTTTTATCAATCAAAATCAGCTTGACACAAAAATGGTTATAGCCTTGCCCACAGACATGCTCTGTTGGAACTCTTTAGAAACCTCCTAAAAATGATCAATTTGGTAGATCTATAAAAAAAAAATGATGATAGTAAAATCATTGTGCCATGTTCCTTAAAGACTCTCGCAGAGACATTAATAAAATGACACAACCCATGAAAAACTGCTTTTTTCATCCTTTAAACATTGATTCAATGACTCACATCAGTGTTTAAAATGTCTTTCTCATGAACAATCAGTGAATGAGTAAAGCCCTCGTGAGTCAGTGTGGATACAGTTGGTAAATCACGGATATCATTAGTATTGGTCATTGGTTTCAGATGAAATCATCCAAACATAAACAACAAGAAAGTTTCATCATTGGCTCGTTATCAGACAGCTTTGCCTGATGATAGATGAGGCACTAAAATACAGTTTGGAAACAAATCTGGATGAGGAGTACACCATATATCTGAGGCCATTTATTTAGACAGTGCTTTATTTTATCAGATTATCTGGTTAATTTTATTTGTGCTTTAAAAAAGTTGATTTAGGGGTAATAATGCGGTAAAGCAAAAGATGCCATTCGACTCCTGAGATAAACACTGTGTCTATCAGCTGGAATCTAGGAGACGATATAGATGTAGTTTTTTGAAAATGAATCAGTGACTTTGGTAAAGCTCTTAAAAAAAGTGAGGAGGAGCACATGTTTCATATCAAAGAGTAATGACTGCTCTATAACCTTTCTGAACGCCTTTCAAAAGGTACATGTTAGTACTTTTTGAAAAAGTACCACCCCAGTGACAGCTTGCGTACCTTTATTTCTGAGTGTAGGACAAGAAAACTCTATGAATAAAAATAAGAAACAGACGCGTCATCACTCAACCTGCAGTTTTGCGCTACATCACAGAATTTGATTCCATCCCAAAAGTTATTTTAAACCTAGAAGATGAAATTAGCAGACAAAAGCTCAACATTATCCAGTTTCCCCACAATTAAAGCTGACAGGTGCTAACATTGTCTAAAAGGGTCACGAAACACCAAAACACATTTTTTGAGCTGTTGACAGTCGTATATGTGTCCCACACTGCTAAAAACACTATTAGGACACCTATATTTCACTAAAAAGTGTAAATTGGTTGTTTTTGCGTTATTTCAAGCAAATTTGTGCTTCCTGTTTGAAACGAATTTTTGAAGCTGCGTCACGGCCATGACATAATAGCGTTGTATTCCAGCGTGCAGACTGGGCGTCTGTACCAGAGTGAGTCTTATTACGTCTTACAGTGTGTTGCATTAATGCATGAGTAAGGCTTGGGTCAAACCAATCACTGCGCTCTATTGTGCAACTTCATTAATATTCATTATTGTCACCGTGTTTACACCACAAAGACGCCACGTTGTGTTGGCAAAACAAGCGTGAAGTGTTGCTTTTATAGTTTGCTGCCATTAAGTTTCGTTTTTATTTTCTCTCTGTGAGAGCTCAGCTGGATCACGTGTGGATTAACAGTGTACGCGACGCGCGACAACAATAACTTACGTGTCTAAGGAAGATTATTGTTTACCTGAGAGCTGTTCTCATCTGCAAACGCTGAAATCTGGATTTGCTTGTAGTATTCTCTTCATAAAGACGCGGCTCTAGTTGCTGGTGATTGTCCTGTCTCTACAGATTTGGTAAGTGAGCGACCAGTGCTCTTTGTTTATTCAGTTTGTTCGTATCGATCTAAGTTAACTATTGCACTGAGTGCAGAAATGTTAGCACCGCATTTTGTGACCGGAATAACACGCGCGGCTTTCTGACACTACCTCCCGAGTGCATCTAAGTTTCCGGGAAATGCAGAGTTTTTTTTTCTCTCATTCGCCGTGCGGTATCAAACATTGCATGAAAAATACATGCTTGCAGCAGTTTCTCGAATCAAATATCTCGTTTGTCGCGAGAGGCATGAATGAATTCCCTGAATGAAAGAGCCAAACTGCAGTTAAAGTCCAACATTTAATAATTTGGCAAATAATTCGACTACAGATGTCCATGTAGGTTAAACACCATCACTTTCTCCTGTCTGTGTGGGTGTGTATTTTGACTCTGAAACTCGCGCGTGCACAAATAGACACTCCCACACCATCCCACTTTAGTTCCTCCGACACTCCCCCTAAACAGAGCTGGACAGGCCCACTTTTCTGACTTTTTCCAAAGTAGAGGTGTGAAAACACCCTGCTGAAACGAGGGGGTTTCATGGCCCTTTAACAAATGCTCAACACACACAAATAAAAGTATTCCAGGGTGTCTTGAACCTCTAAAAGTGACGTTGCCTCTTCAGTTTCGTGCTCAGGAGCACTTTGCACTCACACTACAAGCGTACAGTACCTCACCAAAGCCCCTCCAATCGAGCCCAGGCATGGTTCAGTTGGCCGGAGCTCTCACACTTGTCAAATAAACCGAGAAATGGGGGTCAAACGTGCCTGAGCATGGTTCGGATACCCTAGTGCAGTGGTTCTCAAACTTTTTTCATCAAGTACCGCTTCAGAAAAGAATTGTCTCTCCAAGCACCACCATAATGAGCGGTATTGAAATACAGCTGCGTAGTAGCCCGATGAAGCAGCTTACAGCACTGCACAGTTCAAAAACGAGGCAGATGAAATTCTATTATTAAAAATATTTATTATTGTCAGACACTTTAAATATTATAAAAAGTTTGAACATTAACACTGTACTGTGCTTATAAGTAAAATACCAAAACAAATAGAATTAAAACTTCAACATTTAAATTAAAATATGCTTTTAAAAGTTAAAAATGAAAGGTCACTGTGCTTAAAAAGTAAAAAAAACAAAAAAAACAAACTGTACTTCTGTACTTAAATGTAAAGTATTAACATATAGCAGCTAATTCATCAACACCTGGAAAAGTTGCCTGGACCTTAGAGATATAGGCTATATGTAGTCCCACACGGTATCTGCGCACACATCATTGTCATTGAGGTATAAATTTACTTGTGTACATTTATGTTTAATCAGTTTATTTACTAATATTATTGTGATATAATAACAGTAATATTAAAATGTTCATATGATTTATTTACAATACAATTTGTAAAATAATATTTTCTGTTCTTTTAGTAGATATATTATATGAGAGACTTACTTTGTTTACCAAATCAGTGGATCTCATTGGATTTGCATTGTAAACATTAAATAAAAGTAAAAAAATGTATTACTTGTTGATTTAATATATTAAGTTTTTAGTTATGATATTCCTAAAATCATTTCGCATAAATCCACAGATTTTTACAAAATTCTCTGCAGAAATAGCAAAAAATGTCCACAGATTATCTGACCCTAGATATGTCATCATAATCATATACAAATTTTTTTTATAAATTTTGAAATTTGTTGCATGTACATATGACATATTTGATTCCTCCACGTACCACTGGAAGGAAGCTCGAGTGCCCCTTAGTAGTACATATACCACAGTTTGAGAACCACTGTCCTAGTGTGAGTATACCCTAATTGATGTAAGTTACATATATTAATAAACTCCCCCAATACGGTCTAAAAGCAATTTTTACAATTCATAATTAAAGTAATTGCTAATAATTTACATAATTTGTTACAAAAAACTGTAAAAAAAAACATAAAAAAAAAAAACTGAAATGCCGGGTTCCACACAATCGGTTTGTGTTGGGACAACCTGAAGGAAATAAATTTAAAATTATTTGCTATTAGTTACATATTAAAATGTTTTGACAAATTTAAGTTGATTGAACATAAAACAAATAACTCAATAATAATTAATTGAAACAAACATTAAATGTAATTTTTGGAGTAAAAATTTGGGAAAAAGGGAAAAAACAAATGTAAAAAAGCCACAAACAATCTCCTGTAAAGAGCCTTTAACGTCCATTTGAAAATAATGCAACAGCAACTTGCATTAAGTCTATATTAAAGAAGAGTCTTCAGGCATTTTAATGAATCCCACTGAAAAATGCATCCCAGAGGAAAAGCCGCACTTTTTTTCTTTTTCTTTTTTTGCACGCCAGGCTGACATCTGAGAGCAATTTGGAAGTCTGCATGGTTAGAGTGGAAAGGATAAGTTGGCGGAAGTAAGTGGCAGGTCTGCAGAGGGTCTCTAGAGCCCAGCGGGGCACAATGCCAGCCTGTTTACACTTGCAGCCTTAAGATACGGCGAGGCATTTGCATGAAAGGCACAGATGCAGTAATGCAAAAAAAAAAAAAAAAACATTGTGTGAACCCAGAGTTCTGTATCACAGCAGCAAATCAAGCAAGATCGTCACTTTCTTTTTCATGTTATAGAAGAGTCAGACTAAAAACTTATTAACTTAAAATTATTTTTAGTATCATGTGACATGTGAAAGAGGGATATTTAAAATGTACACTATAACAAATGCTGGGTTTCACACAATCGATGGACATGAAGGAATTAAATTAACTTGATAGTTTTTACAAATTTAAGTGGATTGAATCTAAAAGATTTAAGCTGTCCCCTTAGAAAAACTCAATTTGAAAAAGTAGTTTGAACAAACAGCAAATGTCATTTTTTTTAAATATGAAGTGCGTTATAGCCTGTAAATACTGCAAGGTCCACAAAATTTGTTCATGTTGTCCCAACCCAATTCATTCATTCATTCATTCATTCATTCATTCATTCATTCATCTACCACCGTGCTGTCCACAACCCAAATCAATTAAATTAACAAACGAAATTTAAGTGGAATGAACATAAAACAAATAAGTTGTCCCAAAAAAATTAATTCATATATTTTTTACCACTTTTTCGGGGCCAGGTCGCGGGGGCAGCAGTCTTAGAGTGCTTTCACACTACCACTTTTGGTCCGCACCCGGGTATCATTTGACGTCATAGTACGGTACGTTTAGCTAGTGTGAACATGTCTTCTGAACGTGGGTGTGCACCCATGAACCGTACCCGAGTCCGCCTGAAAGAGGTGGTCTGGGGTCCGGTTCATGCGAACTCTGGTACGGTTCACTTCTGATGTACATGCAATCGTACCAAATAACGGAAGTGAACTGCCGACTGTACAACAAACTATCGTTTTCATAACGTTCGTTCGTGTGTGTGTGTGTGTGTGTGTGTGTGTGAGTGTGTGTCTGGGTCATGTTTTGTACCTTGATGACATGCACGGGACTAAGCCAGGGCAAACACAGTGATACACAGTGATGTCTGCTTGTCTCCAACAAAAACAGCTTCTACACTGTGTGATGTTCTGAATGTTTATAATATTTTTTTGCGGCAGATGGACTCGAGTCGCTTTCTGTATGTCCAAAAGCAAAAGCTTCAGTAAAAGCAGAATGACTGCGGTGTGCGGACATCTTTCCATTTCGGCGCTTGGTTTCGTGACCGTCACCTAGCAATGGCCGTAAACAAAACAGCAGCTCGATGACGCAAGCGTACCGGGATCAGACAGTATGAACACAAACCAGCTGAGGAGGTTGCAGGGGGAGACAATCGAACTTGGGTACGGTCCAGGCAAATGAACCAAGTGTGAAAGCACCCTTAGAAAAGAACCCCAGACTTCCCTATGCCCAGACACTTCCTCCAGCTCTTCCGAGGGAATCACTTGAGGGTGAGTAAATAGTGAAAAACAATTCATTTTTGGGTGAACTGTCCCTGTAAGAGCTCCCAATTCTGCTAATATTTTTCATGACTGTGGCCGATGGAAACCCAACCCTCCTCTAAACATGAAAAATATAAAAATAAATAATCATAATATGATCATTACAAAATCTACAAATATACAATTTCTGGTTGCTTCATTGTTACAGCAAGTCATTTTGCTTCAAGTTTTCCAGGCAGTTTCCACAGACATTTTCTGCAAGACCAACACAAAGAATCATCCTCAACAGAAGCCAAATAACCATAATTGCTCAACACCGCAAGCCTTGAGGTCTGGGAAAAGGTCAAGTCTATTGTGGTAACGCTTTAATTTAACTCGGTAAGGAGGAGTTGTTTAAGACAAGCTACAAGTATGACAAAAAGAGCTGCTGTTTTGCACAGCATTAGATGAGTGGAGGATAAAATCATTATATATAGAGGCCAGCAAATTAAAGCCAGCTTTTGGCCACAAATTTACTGGGATAAATGAAAGACTAAGCTAAAGACTTGATGTACTTTAAAGGGAGTTGAAGAACAAACTGGTTTCACATTCTTTAGCACAATATCTGAAAGGTTTGTTCTGACTGATAAATCCTAGTAGGGATACAACGTCATAAGGCATTAATATTGGGTTAGATTTAGGTTTTGTTGTCAAGTGATCAAAATTCAATTTCCAGTCAGTGACAAGGACGTTATTTTGACGTCCAATAAAGATGTCAAATTACGTTGATTTTTGTTGATTTTTGGTTGATTTTAAGTTGCGTTGGAAAGTAGCCAAAATAAAATGTCTGATAGATGTCATAATGATAACGTTCACACAATGTCAAGGTGTGACATGATTAGACGTTGATATTTGGTTGATTTTAGGTTGGATGTTGGACATTGATGTCGGTCTGATTCTGATGAGGGTTCTGATGTCAACCCAATTTCCAAACAATATCCAACGTCCCCAGGACGTTAAGGTACAATGTGAATCTGACATTATGTTGATGTCCTGTGCCTACAGGGATGCTTTTGAGCTTCCATTGGTTCATCACTTAATAGGTAGGTGTGGCTTTTGGTCTCCACCTACTTTGATTTAAAATGTTTTCCTCTGTTCAGTCTGGTCAAGATAGTTCACACAAAAATGAATGTTATAAAAATGAGAATAACATTTAATATCTTTCATGTGGTTTTAAATTATCATGAATTTTGAAGAATGGTGGATGCTGGCACTCATTGACTTTTATAGTGGGGAAAAAAGTACTACGACAGTGAGCAGCATTTTTTAAAATATCTTTTGTTTTGTTTTTTGTGCTCAGATCCTCAAACAGGTTTTGAACAAGCAAAGGGTGAGGAATCAGAGTTTTTTATTTTTAGGTGAATTATCCCTTTAAGGTCAAATGTGCCCAAGTGAAAACTAACACTGACAAACTGCTCCAGAAAAATGTCAAATTAAAATTAAATAATTGATAAACAAATTAGGCAGCATAGTGGCTCAGTGGTTAGCACTGTCGCCTCACGGCAAAAAGGTCACTGGTTCGAGTCTTGGCTGGGTCAGTTGGCATTTCTGTATGAAATTTGCATGTTGGCGTGGGTTTCCTTAAGGAGCTCCGGTTTTCCACACAGTCCAAAGACGTGCGGTACAGGCGAATTAAATAAACTAAATTAAAAAACATAAAAAATAAAACAAAAAAAGTTGCTCATTCACAAACGTCACTTTAGATCTAGTATTTGAATGATTCTCTAGCATAATGTCTAAAGTGATGACAAAGCAGGTGATTTTGCTGACATTTTAAGATCATAAGACTGAACGGCATGAAATCCAATCAGTCTAGAGACCTTTCCCAGTGTTTATGTTGCAATCAGGACATCACAATGTGGTATAAATACAGTATTACAACATACACAAGAGAGAGATTGACTTCATTTACCTGTTTAATAATGATTTGTTCAGCTGTAGTTTGAAATTACGCTGTTTTTCTCTAAGGGTTTATTTTGCGATCTCTGTTGCCATCTTGTGGATAAACACCCTCAACCATCTTTTCTCAAAGACAGTCTAATAGCCGCTGATGCGCTTTCTCTCAGAAATGATAAATATTTTAAAATAGGCACTATCCTTATAAATAAACTGCATAGTTGCAATCTAAACAACTACATTCTCGACTAAAAAAAGCCTCAAAAGTAAATTATGTTGTCCAACAGCAGCACTATTTGTCAAACTGTAGAGTGTTCTCTGCTTGTCGCTGTATGTGGGCACAGCAATACACAAGGGTGAAGAGTGAAGAGGCTGGACGAGTGTAGTTACTGGCAGAATATTGCACGGCTATCAACCAATATGATTTAAGGACCAGACAGAATTTTTTTTTTTTAAATCAAAATACATAAAATTTTTGTTAGAGAACTAAAAAACCATAAAAATAATTGAAATAGTAAGACATAATTTGATTAATCCAAATACGTAAATGAAGAAATACAGTATTAGCCTATAATGAACACACAAAAAATAATAGAAAATAATATTAGAAAAATGATAATTTTTACAATTAATATTTTAAAAGCATTTATGATAACAATTTGTCTGACAACTTTAAGTAAAAACTGGTATAATGAAGAATCAATAGAAGCATAGCAATTATTGAAATATGTTTTAAAGGGAATCATTATGCCTCTTTTAAAAAATTGTGAAATACGTCTCTGACATTACTAGAGTGTATATGTGAAGTTTCAGCTCAAAATACCCCATACATATTGTTTCATAAATGTTTGAAATTGCCCCTTTTCGATCCAAATTGGGGCAATTTGGTGGCTATCGCTTTAAATTCAAATGAGATTGTGCTTTTTTAAGATGAGGGCGGAGCTACAAATGGCTATGTGTCAGCATAGTGGGAGATTCAAAAACAACATTATCTTCCTATGCTGATGAGGGAAAGATCATCACTAATGGCCGGGGCTTTCCCCCTCGTACATAGGGAGAATGTCAATCAAAGTGTTTCTGCTGACTTTTTATTAAGTGTGATTATAAAAAAAAATTATGAATACATTTACTACAATATAAGAAGCTGGTTATATTCACAGACTTCTGCCACACAACTGTGTTTTAACCCCTAGTAAAACGGATTTTTGCTTAATAGGTCCACTTTAAAAAGAAAGTGAATGTCCTGTTAAAAATGCCATTACAATTTATTTATTTTTTTTAACTTTTTCATTAAACTTTCAAATCTGACTTGCATTCGATTCAAAGTATGTACAATAAACATTATTTCTGCCCTACTATGACAGACTCCAGACACTCACACAAATATTTCCAACATTTGCGCAATGGCTTTTTGTGTGTGTGCTGTAACATTTCAATTCTGCATGTCAAAGAATCCCCAGTTGGCGCTGTCAATCATTCACGTTCATCACTCAATCTGATATTAAAGTTGGTTGCACAATCTGGCTTGACCTTTTCTTTAGATCTCACGAAGCTGAACATCTTGACAAGTAACAATTGTAAAAGTAAAAGTAAAAACATCCAGTCTACACCCTGCATTAGATGACACAGGACTTGTTTTTCATGAGCAGTCTGTCAGCAGGGAAAACATCTCTAACTTATTACAGAGTTTATGGTTTTCTGTGCATGTATTACACAGACCTTCAAACATGATCTTCTGCTCTGAGACTCACAATCTGTGCTGAAGGTGTTTCTCTTCCTGTCATTCAGTCTTTGCCAACTCTTTTAGGCTTTAATCCCACCACACCAAAAGTTTAATTAAAAAAATAAAAATAGAGAAAGTAATAAGAAACAGATCGGCAAAGGTAAACACGTATCAAAAAGAATGAGTCACAGGAGTTTGTGAAGCCAGCTATACAAAGACAGACACTAGACAGATTTTCAACATACGGTATTGAGGCCAGGTTAACAATGCTGAATTATTATTATTATTATTTTTGCCTATGATACTTTAATCCTGATACTTTTAAAAATGAATGCCTTTTTTCCTCTGTGTTTTGTCCTTAATTCAACACTAAAGACTGCATTTTTAGTCAAACAACACTCAAAAAAAAACTTATTTAAAATCATAGATATATACATTAGATGTTGCCTGGCCTATTGTTGTCTATTGGACGGAATGCGTCAATAGCGCCACCATTTTGGTACAGGGTAGCGCTCTTTTGAAATGAATGCGGGACCAAGGTACAGTGGAGGACTGTGGCCATCCAAAGCCAGAGATATACACATATACACATATATCTATGATCGGGAGTTTTCCTGGATGTTAGTATGTAATTTTCTTTTTCTAATTACGAAAATTATAATTTTACATCACTTTTCTACATTGAAGGATCAGTGACCGCACGAGCATTCCTGACAAAAAGCTTGTGTTTGTGTGCACAGAAATGTACTATTCACCGTCCCTGTTAAATTTGATCTAATCCGTGTCCTGAAACACACCTCCTCTCCTGCTTTCATTTCTCATACTGACGGAGGGAGCGATTCGTTTGTGAATGAATCCCCCAAACGACTCTTTCACTAGCCGACAATAATACAAGTTTCTGGCAGCGCAGCATCTCGTTGTCATATTTCTTTTGCATTGTTTGCTGATTTTATTCAACAAAACTAGCATAAGCCGAGTGTTTAGTGCGAGTTGGAGCTGCTTTGCCTTATAGTGAATGCATTAAGTGACTGTTATCATCAATAACGTTACCTGATTAGCACAAAAGGTCAGAGAATACAAATCCAGAAAACAAACTTAATATTACCTATGAAATGTTCTGCCTTTGTGCTTTGTTTTCTTTGTTTGCTCGTTACTACACCCGTAGACAGCGCTAAAGTCCAGCATCTTCACGTAATAACACTGTCTTGACTAGTGCAGTTGAATGACATTTGTCCTGGGAGCACTGTACCAATGTGGCGGCGCTATTGACGCATGCTCAGGGTGCCTATGCGATATCTAGTGTATATATCTATGATTTAAAATGAGCTGAATCAACACAAAAAGAGTTTTTGGAGGGACAACTTTTGTGAAAAATTGTTTTATGTGCAACCCACTTAAATGTGTAAAAACTAATAAGCTAACACAATTCCTTCATGGCATTTATTACAGTAAGTGCTAATTAAAAAATATTAAGTCTGTATTTGAGTTTTTATTAGTTATTACGTTTTTTATTAATTCTAATAATGCCAGAGAATGGGCGACATGGTGGCTCAGTGGTTAGCACTGTCGCCTCACAGCACGAAGCTCACTGATTCGAGTCCCAGCTGGGTCAGTTGGCATTTCTGTGTTGAATTTGTATTTTCTTCCCGTGCTGACGTGGGTTTCCTCCGGGTGCCCCGAGTTACCCCACAGTCCAAAGACATGCGATATAGGTGAATTGAATAAACTAAATTGGCCCTAGTGTATGCGTGTGAATGAGTGTGTATGGGTGTTTCCCAGTACTGGGTTACAGCTGGAAGGGCATCTGCTGGGTAAAACATACAACATATACATAATTATGCATTATATGCATAAGTTGGCAGTTCATACCCCTGTGAAAAAGCCTGATAAATATAGGGACTAAGCCGAAGGAAATTGAATAAATGAATGCATGAATGCCTGAGAATGTGATAGCTTTTAGGACTGTAATTTTATGACTTTATTAGAAACGTTGGTAACACTTTACAATAAGGTTCATTAGTTAATGCATTTACTAACATGAACTAATCATGAACAACACATGTACAGCATTTATTAATCATAATTGAACATTTACTAATGCATTATTAACATACAAGTCCATGCTTGTTAACATTAGTTAATGCAGCATGAGTTAACTTGAACTACTGTATTTTCATTAACTAATGTTTACAAACATGAACAAATACAGTAGTAAATGTATTGTTCATTGTTTGTTCATGTTAGTAAATGTATTAATTAACATTAACTAATGAACCTTCTGTAAAGTGTGACCAAAACGTTTGTTAAGAATCTGAGCCAACAGTAAATGCTCTCCTATTTTTACATTATTTTACAGACACCGAGAGACCCAAGAAAATGTAATTTAATGCCATAAAAGTTTTTATAGACCTACCAAAATCCTGACATATTTAAAGCATTTGATGACAATTAAGAATATTTAAGCATTAAAATACTAATTAATTGGCGTATTAAATATGTTTTAAACTGCCATTAGCTTTTAAACTTAGCCTATTTTTCAGTAACATGTTTTTAAGAAGGGGCAACAGAGTGGGACAGTAGGTAGTGCTGTGGTCTCACAGCAAGAAGGTTTCTGGTTCGAGCCTCGGCTGGGTCAGTTGGCGTTTCTGTATGGAGTTTACATGTTCTCCCTGCGTTCGTGTGAATTACCTCTGAGTGCTCCGGTTTCCCCACAAGTCCAAAGACATGCAGTACAGGAGAATTGGGTAGGCTAAATTGTCTGTAGTGTATGTGTGTGAATGAGTGTGTATAGATGTTTCCCAGAGATGGGTTGCAGCAGGAAGGGCATCCGCTGCGTAATACATGTGCTGGATGAGTTGGCAGTTCATTCCGCTGTGGAGACCCCAGATTAATAAAGGGACTAAACCGAAAAGAAAATGAATGAATGAATGATTTTTTTAAGAAATAAAAAGACTTATACGCTTATGAAAATTAAATATAATATAAAATGTCTATTCCAGACACGAGAAAAAGATATTTATTTTTACAAAAATAATTTACTGCTACATGATTCTTACTATAATGTTTACATGTCGTTAGTGTGAATTAGTAGGTTTCTAGCATGAATGAGAATGTCATTATCATGAATTTGTGGGTTTCTTCCATGTTACTATAATGTTATCATGTATGCTGCTATCATAAAGAATATAAGTTAATAGAGGTAAAACAATTGGATTGATATAATTTTTAGGGATACAGAAAAGTGAAAAAAGGGCCAGGAGGGGAAGAAAGGAAAGAGAAGAATGGAAAAAATAAAGAAAGACAATAAAAAGAAAAAAAAAAAACACTGTGAAATGTGGGGACAACTAATAATGAAAGTGAGCACACCCTAAGGCAAAGGAACTGAAACCCCCTCCACTTCTCTGTCTCAGAACACCACCCATTCATTCATCCATCCAGCTCACCTACAGTATATACAGCCGGGAAAATAAGTATTGAACACGTCATGTTTTTTCATGGGAATAATATTTCTAAAGGAGCAGTTGACATGAAATCAAACCAGATTTTGGTAAAAACCCAAACAATACAAAAATAAAAATAAAGCAAAACAAAAACATCTGTAAATGAGTTATGAGTCAAAACAATGGAATAACACAAGAAGAAAATGCTGAACTACTGAAATGTATTTAACGCTTTATATAAAAGGCTTTTTTAATGATGGCAGCTTAAAGACGCCTCTCATATAAAGAGTGAAGTCACAAGCATTGCTCAGGTGTGAGTTTTTCACAGACTTCAACAGAGTGTAGAAATCGTGATGGTTCTGTGGTGGGTCTCGTCCATCAAATTTGAGCTTTAATTTATATTTTGTATTGGATTTGAGTCAGGTGATTGGCTGGACCATTCTGCAGCTTGTTTTTCTTTCTAGGAAAGCATTTGAGTTTCCTTGGCTGTGTTTTGGATCATTGTCTTGCTGAAATGTCCACCCTGGATCATCTTCATCATCCTCCTAATGTAGATGTTGGACTGAAGCAGCTAATAATCATTTACAACGACGAAGGGCAGAGGGCTGCTGAACAACGTCTGAGAGATTTCAGCTGCTGTCTGGGCTTTCACTACCTTTCTACACCACCCTTTCTTCATGTGTTTAATACTTTTTCCCTGTGTCATAACTTTATTTGTAAAGTAATTAGATCTGATATCTTTGCATATGTGGCTTAAATTGGTTGTTACCAACATCCGGGGAAAATTTCAAGCCAGGGGCGTTGCTAGGGTCGAAAGGGATAAGGGGCTTAGCCCCAAAGAACCCCCCCCCCCCCCCCCCTCAAAAAAAAAGAAAAAAGAAGTTTTAATTCACCGCACTAATATACCTATTCTAATCTTATTAACAGGATTAAAAATGGTTAATAATAAATAAAGGGTTTTTAAGACTTGTAAAATCCAAATAGGAAAAAAACTAGTCTGTTATGAGCCATATCATACCTCTTGAGCCTCCTATCTCCTCCTGATTTGAAGTTTCTGTTTGTTTTTTGAAAATGTAATTTTCTGCATGTCTTCAAATCTGAAAATATGATTTTTTTAATAGTGTGAGTTGTTATCTAATGTGATACAAAGCTACAAACATGTTCATTTGGACAGAGTGATTAACTGAGGTGTAGTGTTGTCAAAATAATGGAATTTCTAAATTCAATACCTTGCAAAATATCGATATTCAATAGGCTACTATTTTTTACATAATAACAATTCTATCAAAAATAGTAGGCTAGCTAAGGCTACAAAAAAATAAACATAAAGATCTATATGCTAGAAATATGTTTACTTTAAATTTCTTCAGAGGGATTTTTTTTCAGTTTTCCTCAAAATAGGGTGATGTGGGCATTGTAGCACTTTAAATGCATGTAATGCCTGTTTTATTTATACTTGAGCAGAAATTCCATATATATTCTTCACAAAAGTAGTAGAACATTCTAGGAAATCCCTAATATGGATGAAGGCATCCAGCTGTTGCTGTAGTAGAATAAAAATACGATCTGAATAAAAATAAAAAGGCTTTAACTGATCATTTACACGACTGCAACAATAAATGTTTTATACAGTTGAAGTCAGAATTATTAGCCCTCCTTTGAATTTTATTTTATTTTTTAAATATTTCCCAAATGATGTTTAACAGAGCAAGGAAATTTTTTACAGTAGCCTATGTCTGATAATATTTTCCTTTTGAAGAAAGTCTTATTTGTTTTATTTAAGCTAGAATAAAAGCAGTTTTACATTTAAAAAAAAAAACATTTTAGGGTCAAAATTATTAGCCCCTTTAAGATTTTATATATTTTTCCTATAGTCTACAGAACAAACCATCGTTATACAATAACTTGCCTTATTACCTTAACCTGCCTTTAAAGCCTTTAAATGTCACTTTAAGCTGTATAGAGGTGTCTTAAACAACGTCTAGAGTTGAGTTAATTAAACTATTATGATTATAAATGTGCTGAAAACAATATTCTCTCCGTTAAACAAAATTTGGGGGAAAAAATAAACGGGGGCTAATAATTCAGACTTCAACTGTGTGTTCTTCTTCCAACCATTTTGGGTATTTTCATAAGAAAGTCGATTTATAATTTGATTCAAACTGACATAGCATGTTACAGTAGAATATAGTTATATAATAATAAGCTAGATGCATAAACTCACTGTGATTTAACTATTACAGAAACAGATGTGACTTGCTATATCATATAAATATATCATATCTAGAAAGCTAGTACAATTTACGTTTTTTTTAACTTGTATTTACATTGATATGATGCACATTTTACTGATTATAGTTATTTTATGTCACCAAAACTACACACATTTTATACTGTGGAAACAAGCTTCATCAGTAGTTAAAACTATTCAGTTTCGCGAAAGAGTTGTATAATTACCTCATTAGCTTCAGCTCCTCAAAATAATAAATGAATGATGTGCAGTGGCGGGATTTTTTTAACACCATGTGACAACAGAGCCACTCCCACCTGCCGGTAGAAACAGGTACTGCTGAACAGCTGACGGTTTAATTACCTGACACAAACGCTGCGTTAAGTGGAATGTTCGTGATGTATGTGGTAATTTTTAGTACTTACATAACAAAATAAATGTTATACAACATATTTTTATTTAAGTGCAACATATTCCAAGAGATCAGGGGCTTTTGACAATACATCAGGGGCTTAAGCCCCCAAAGCCCCCCCCCCTCGCAACGCCCCTGTTTCAAGCACCTTTAGAAATGTGTTTTTCGAAAAAATGATGTGTAAAACTTGTTTTCTCCGCTGGATGTCTTTTTCTTATATTAAATATATGTTTTTTTATTATTGCGATGCCATTTTGCTGTGCAATTAATTAACACAGAAGTGACCATCGTCTTCCATCCATTTCCATTCATCCGTAGGGCACAGGTTAAACTCCAAGCCCTTTTTCTACATCTGTGGGTGATTTTGCATGGCAGCAGGCCTAAGAGTTCACATCTAGCCAAAAACCTGGGTGAGTTTTTGAGAAGAGGGTACAGTAAGTGAAGGTGAACGTGTGTGTGTGTGTGTGTGTGTGTGTGTGTGTGTGTGTGTGTGTGTGTGTGTGTGTGTGTGTGTGTGTGTGTGTGTGTGTGTGTGTGTGTGAAAATATGATGAGATATACTGCAATAAAATGCTAATCCCGTGCTGGCTGTCGCCTCATCCGTCTCAAGGCACCAGTGCATGTTTTCCACCTCACGACAAGCTGTGTTGACTGGTCAAAGGGGAATGTATGCGGGTAACCTACTTTAATGGTGACATTTATGTGAAGTCTACAGTAATTCAATTTCAAGAAAATGGAAGGAAAACAACGTCTTCAAAGGAAACCACAAGAGCGAAGAATGCTGCAAAAAATGACACTCTGAGGTTATTTGCAGTCGCATTACGTCAAAAGTGACATCTTTCGTGGACATAACAAAAAGAAACAGAGGAATAATATAACTTTTTATAACCCTCCAAAAAGTGTCTCTGAGGAAGCAGATTTAAAAATAATTTGCCCTGATTTATTTCAGAAAGGCTGGTAAGGATGCAACAATACCTTAATCAATATATGGATCAAATTACATTGAACTTTATTAAATTTAAACTTGGTTATAACACCTTTAAAATTAAGTTATATTTAACTAAATAAAATGTTGTCATGACTTATTCACGCAATTATTTAATGAAGGGCACTGGCATTGCTAGGCTTTTACTTCTACTCAGCCCCCTAAAACTTTTGCGATTAGCTCATAAACTGTACACTAAATTATCGCCTCAGTCCCCTTTAAATTTGATATGATTTTTTTTATTAGAATATGCAAAAAGGTATATAAATTGGGATCATACAAATACAAAGAAACATAAAAAAACATTAAAAAAACAACAAAACAACAACATCAATATAGTCAGGTATTGGTAGGTGTGTGTGCGCGCATGTGCGTGTGTGTGTAAAGGTAACTTGGTGGACAGGTTAGAGTGCATACATAAGGGACAATAACAGTCAATAAATGAAGCAAGTATCACTGATATAAATAAAACAGATAGAAAGAAACCAGTCAGTGGTAACAAGTAACAACGATGCAAGTCATGTATGATAGTAATAATAACAGTAATAATAACTGACAACAACAATAATAATAAATCACAAGTAGAAGAAGTAAAGGTGTTGTTGTAGTAGTAATAGTAGTAGTCGTTGTTGGTGTAGTAGTATCAGTAGTAGATGTTGTCGATGTAGATGTTGCAGTAGCAGTTATTGCTGTAGTAGTATTAGTAGTAGTAGTAGTTGTAGTAGTATTAATATTAGTAGACATTGTAGTAGTAGTAGTAGTCGTGGTTGTGGCTGTAGGAGCAGCAGTAGTAGCTGTAATATTAGTAACTTTCTGTAGTAGTAGTTGGTGTAAATCTGATATGAAAATGGTGGCAGAATTCAGCTAGGGAGCAAACTGGGTTTCCCATCTACTGTTTCCTCTGCGTTCATCATCATCACAGCTGTTTCCTCCAGCGAAAAATGTAATTCTCAAAATTCCGCTACTTTTATTTCAAAATTAATTACCAAAACACTTTACAGTGCATGTGGCATTAACTATACCACACAGTCTTGCACAGAAAGGATTAAACAGTGACAGAACAACTTAGTGAATGTACTTATTTTAACTGTCACTGACAGAGATAGAAACGTCAAGTGTTGTCTCGAATTTAAAAATATTTCTTATGTATTATTGTGATTCAGATCATAAAATATGTGAATTAGCCTGTATTTTTGAAAATATATATTTATATTTATGCCATCAGAAAAGTGGCAGTTTTATTTATTTAATAAATGTAAACAAAAAATGTACTTGAATATAGAAAGTGGTTTTACTACAGTAAACAAGTGTGTTGAGTTATTCACACTTAGCCAAACTGTATTTGGCTCATTCAGAAGTCAAATGGCTATACCTGTCTATAAAATACAGTGGAATACTGCTTGTTTAGCATACAACGCTATCATTTAAGGCTCAATTCTTTAGGTCTATTACTATTAATTTATTACTTCTAAATGTTTTGGATTTTGTTTTGTTTTTCAAGCTAGAAGTGCTATTGCATTATACTGGAAACACATGGATGCTCCATCCAGAGGATTGTGGATTGTGTAAAAAATAAATATTGAACTGTATTGGACTGGAGAGACTAACTCATATCATCAAAGGCAAGCAGAAGGACTTTGACCTTTGAGAACCATTTATGAATATTATGTAAATTGTTTGTAAACATGTATTTCATTTTTTCATTGTATTTCTTTTTGCTTGCTATTTTGTCATTATCTATTTTTCAATGTTTCAATTATTCATTAATTTTCTTTTCGGCTTAGTCCTTGGCGAACCGCCAACTTATTAAGTAAATGTTTTTAATCAGCGGATGCCCTTCCAGGTGCAACCGATCTCTGGGAAACATCCATACAGACTCATTCACACTCATACACTAAAGAAAATTTAGCCTACCCAATTCAACTGTACCGCATGTCTTTGGACTTGTGCGGAAAAAGGGGATACCCCGGAGGAAACCCACGCGAACACAGGAAGAACATGCAAACTCCACACAGAAATGGCAATTGACCCACTTGAGGCTTGAACCAGCGACCTCCTTGCTGTGAGGCGACAGCATTACCTACTGCGCCACTTTTATTTATTTATTGATTTTTTAGTTATGTCATTTGAATGTGTATATGTGTATATACATATATAAGAAGGATGTGGATATGTGCGGTTTTGTAGGCTGCATTGTAATTGTACTGTATGCCCTTGATAGAGGGGAAAAAGGAAAAAAATTAATAACCATATTTGGAAAAAAATTACTTATATATGAAGTATTAGGCTTATATATATTTATTTGTTCATTTTTTTAACTTGTAAGGAGCAGAGCCCCCTAAAATGAAAATCCTAAAATCACCCATAGTGGAAGGTGTCTTTTGTAACTATTGTCTTTGCAGCATTTCAAAACAGTTCGATTAAAATTTAGTTTTTCTATTAAGACACTATATGAATAAGTATCAGAAACAGCATTCATTTTGTTAGGTGCAGAAGCTACTCACTGTTGTAGTGTCTCAGCAGGGTTAAAGGACGCTTTCTGCGCTCCAGGAGCCAAGGGGAAAGGACTTGGCATCCCATCAGCAGAATGTGGAGCAACACCGCTTGGCAAGGCATTTCTCTTTCGGGGGCAATGAAAAATAATTTCCTCCTGAAAAAAAAGCAGCACGAGGGAAGACTTCTTGGAATGGACACCAAAAATATGAGCCATGCTGAAAGAATGCACGCATGACTGTGACCGCCAGACTTAAATGTCAAAGGCAGAAGGCTATATTGCACATGCATGCCATCAAATGTTTACTCAACCTTGATTACCATATGAAGATTTCCTCTTCGCCAGCCTGCACAGAGAGTCAGTGCATCTCATCGTTCGTCAGTCTGAAACAGAGGAAATGCACACATTAAGAAACTGTGTTGGGTTACAAGTAATGAGAGTTAGGTAATAATATTATTTTTCTAAGTAACAAGTGAAGTAAAAAAGTGTTACTTTAAATAATTAAGTAATAATATTTGAGTTACACTTTGCAAAAAAATTTAATTTGAGTGACTATTTAGTTGAATTAATTAGCTTTTAAAAAATAAATTGCTGAATTACAAATAATCACATTCTATTAAGGCTTCAATGAACAGGAACAGATGAAAATATAGGGCCCTATCAATCACCCAAGGTAGTAAGGCATAAGATGTGCATGACACGATTTGTTGCTATTTTCAGACCAGCGCAACACTAATTTTCAAATTTTGTGCCACGTTGTTTAAATAGCAAATCCATTTGACTCATAGGTGTTGTGGTCCATAAAGGAGGTGTGTTAAGGCACATTGTTGGCATGTTGCTATTTTGATGAAATAAAACAGAATGCGCGATTGACCGACTAAATGCTGCTCTACAGTCCAGTGCAGAGCACATTAGTTAAGCGCCTATGCAGGTTCAAGCGCTTACACATTGCTTAATGCACACAGAATGTACAGCAATACACAAATATCTTAACATATGAAAAAAATTAAAGGATTAAAATGTTACCAAAATTATTATTTTCTACATAAATATAAAATCCACTGCCTCCATGCCATGCACTGACCATGCTTATGCGTGATGCACTTTAGACTTTGTGCCCAGATTGTTAAAATAGAGCCCAAAGATGGCAGAGCCTTATGCTGTAGAAGAAGCATCAAGCGTGAGTGATTTTTGCGAGTCAATGCAAATACCCGAATAGACATCCTGGCGCTGCACAAAAGGCACGATATGTGCAAATGGCGCTGCGCGAATTGAGCGTTTTGTGTGTTTGACGCGCTGAACACGCGTTTGGCTCAAATCGCTCGAGTTCAAAAATCTGAACTTAAGCGGACATTCGCGCCACGTTAACCAATCAAGAGCTTGCTCTTGTGGGGGCGTGATTGTGACGTAGTGCCTGTTGTTGGTGTCACGAGGGAAATCCTCCAGCCGACACCGACCACAGTTCATCAAACTGGGCTTGGTTCAGTCAGAAGCACCGCTGAAAGCTGGTGGAGTTTATGAGCTCACAGAGCTGAATGCACCTCTGAAAGGATCTGTGGACTCAGACAAGGCCCTAAACATATCGACGCTGTTTTTCAGCCTTCTGAAAGAACAAAACACTGTTATTTTCTTCATAATATCCATGTTAGCTAGTGTCACTAGGCAGACAGAAGCCCTGCCCATCATGTGAATCCGCGTCTGTTCTAAAGTGAATTTGACATGCGAATGAAGCAGATTTGATGCACGAATGAAGTGGGGTTTGATGCACGAATGAAGTAAGTAAACTCAAATGTTCACGCGGCTATTTATGTGCAAATAGCACAATTTATCCGTGCGTTCCGCGTCTGGTGTGAACACAGCATTAGATTTCTACGATGGAAGTATTCTCAGTATTTTGAACGGATCAAAGAAAAGGAAAAGGAGATTTACTCAATGGACAAAGATTTTACTTAACTAATAAGACAAAAAGTACAAAAGTTGCAAACACACTGGCTTAAACTTTCATAGTGTGTTGTGTGTTTATATAGTGTGTTGTTTATTGCAGAGCTCCTCTGTTTAAAAAAAAAAAAAAAAAACATGAAAACCCTGCAAGTTCTGAAAGAGTTCACATTACTTACCATAGATAAGTAGATAAGTAATTAGTTACTTTTCTGGGGAAAACTTCAATATAACGTAATGCCTTAAGCCGAGTTCAGACTGCATGATTTTCAAAGTAGTGGCTTCACAAATGTTTTCACACTGGAGTAGCGTTTCGTGGCTGCTTTGTTTACACTGCAAGATGGATCGGCGACAGGGGTTTCACACTGCATGGCTTTAAAATAGGAAGACAAAGAAGCCTTTAGTGGGGTAGAAAATGTACTTATTTTGCTTACCAGGGTTTTAAAGGGAATTAGCAATTTCTACTCAACTTTTTTCTTTTTCAACTCGGTTGTGTTATTGTTCAGATGACACGTCAAAAAGCCACATGTGCTCTTGACAAATTTACATAGTTTTTCTCCATTTATTGGGTCCAAACAGATAAAAAAAAAATGAGCACTTTTAACTTCTCCCCCAACCTTCCGCTGGCCTGCAGGTACCCATACTAGTGGATGCTGCTCTTTCATTGGCTGTAGCGATCGCCAATGTTATTTTTAATCGGAACACATTTCACATGGCATGATTTAATTCGCCGACAGCTATATTTAGCATGCAAAACATCTCATGGGTGTCGGTGACTCATCGGCGATTCTCTCAGATCGCATCTTTGATAGTTCACTGTGTGATTGTTGTTCACATGAACGAGCACTGATTTGCCTGTGAGATTTGTCGGAGACTTCTTAAAACCTGACAGCGAGTCAAAGTTGGGATTAAAATCATGCAATCTGAACTCGGCACTACTTTCAAAATGAACTTTTCCCATGACTGCTGAGAAAGGTACAACTCTCGAATAAATCATTAGCTAAGACTTTTGTCTCAATAAAATCTTAATTGGCTGCTTATCAATAATTATTACAATAGTAGTTAGGTTTAGGTATTAGGTTGGATTAGTGATTTAAAATAAGATCATGCAGAATATGTACTTGATAGCCCAGCAGGCACCTTGATGTCAAAGTGACATCAAAAATCATCAGAAAAATATGTCAAAAATGCTAATCGATTTGATGTCCGTTAACTAAATGTCAAAACAACATTAAATTGACACCTAACATTGGGGCCAGAAACAAAACAGGACTGTCCTGTAATCTATTTTCATGGCATATTTGTATTCATTTTCCTTTGGCTAAGTCCCTTTATTTATCAGGGATTGCCATAGCAGAATGAACCGCCAACTTATCCAGCATATGTTTTACTCAACGGATGTCCTTGTCACGGTTTTGGGGTTGAAGGAGATGAGGCGAGGACCCAATTGCAGCAAATGAAAACGATTTTATTCAACAAAAGCAAAACAAATCAACTTAAACCTCCACGTGGGGAAAAACATAGCAATATACACACTTTATTAGACAGGACTTGGTATAACAAACTTCATAACATCCTCAATGACAGCACATGGGCACTGAATTAACAATGACGGACCAGCACAGGACAGAACACACTCTGAGAATAAATAGTGAAAACAAACCAATGAACAGACAAACTGTCACATACGCTCGTTCCTGCTGCTCTAATCACCAATCTCCCTCATCATCTCATTCCCTCAGCTTCAATCATCACTCTCCTTCACCAGCCACCTCTAATCATACCCGTGCACACTCCCCTGAATCCATAAAGTCCTCTCGATTCCTGTAATTCAGTGGCTGGAATCGATGTCAGATGGTTCACCTCACCTTCTCCCTGGCTCGCCTTCTTCCGTGGATGGTTCCCTTCTCCTGTGGATGTTTCTCCTAAACCTGTGGATGCACACGCTGTGATTAAGGGAATTGACTTTATACTCTGGTGGTTGCATGAAAATCCTTGTTTACATTGTGAACTGGACACAAGTCTGTTCTCCATCTAAGAATATCACTTACCTGCTTATCCTATGGAACTTTTTGCATTTGAATAAATCGATGAAAAGAAATAACCATTCTTGTCTTTATTGTATGACCGTGACACAAGCGGACGGGTGAACATGGTAATTGAAAGCAGGATAACAAGGTGGGTGAGGTAAGATGATAGACAAGAGCACATGGTACAAACACCACATCAAGCCATGTGCTCACATACAAACAAGACTAGAACTAGCAGCCAACGAGAGAACTCCTTGACAGCATGCTCACATGAAACAAGATACTAAAGCACATGATTACAATGTAAACCTAAAACCACGTGCTACATGACACAAACACAACAGAACGCAAGACACAAGCACATGATAAATGAACACCATGCAACATGGATGTTCCAATCCCAGCGCCAACCAAAACCGACTAGACTGGAGTGCTGAGAACGCCATGCCGCCAACAAAACAACAAACACACCAGAGCGTGCATCGAGAACGCCTAAACCTCGAGCGCCTGCATAAAGAAGGATCATGTGCGGCCCGAACGCAGTCATGATGGTGATCATACAGAGACACACAGTGACAGAAACTGAATGCTCGACTCGAAAACTCTAGCAGAGTACAACATACAAGACATGAAAGGACTAGTTTCTGGACTCTGCCTCAATCCTGACAGTCCTTTCATTCGCAACTCAGTACTAGGACACACTTATACACTCACATTCACACACGTACATTATGGCCAATTTAGTTTAATTCACCTATAGCCATATATGTTTCCCGTATTTCCAACCCATCTCCCGTATTGTTCTGTCTCCCGGAAAACTCCCTTAATTGCAACCAACCCACTTGGTACATTACCCATACGCACTGAACCTGACGCGCAACCATCTTCCTAACCCGCTATCCGCTATCCAGTACGCCCGCACACATACACACCACCCACCGCCCCCAACACTCTTCACTTCTCCTGGTGCCTCATGCATCAACGCTGCGTACGCACAAAAACTTTTCGTATGCCAGGTTTCACGCTCAGAATCGCTCACGTTTGGATTTACTAACAATGAAATGAACGTGGGAATGTGCGCAGCTCCACACCAGCTTCAATGCTGGCGTACGCACATTTTTTGTGCGTGTCTGTTTTATTTCCATTGGCGACTCCTAGAGGCAGTTGTGTTAAATTGCTCTCTACAAAGTGTCTTTGAGCCGTGCAATGGCAGCTGTATGAGACGGGTTCATCTAGCAGGTACAGTATATAAGGTTTCCATATCATACAGTTGACCAGCCAAACATTGAAGCTCAATTTGCAGCGGTCGCCTGTTTTCCCAATGTAATCGGAGCGGTCTACTGCACGCACATTGCTATAAAGACACTATCTGAAGTTGGATTTGCTTGCGTGAATCAGAAACATTTCCATTCAATAAATGTGCAAATAAAACATGATGCACAAACTTATTAATGATTCCTACTTGTCTTTCTTGTGATAAATAGTAGGCAAAATCTGATATGTAGCAGGGAAAAAAGAAGAATGAGTTCATCAGACGCTGGATTCATTCGTTCAGTTCATGCTCAAACGTTTCAAAACATGTTGACGTGTTTTTTTCGAGCTACGCCACTGAGACTGTTAGGGGTACTACAACATTTTACACCTATAAACCACACTATTTCTTTTTTAATTCACTCAGTGCGATGTTCAGACCCTGTGTTAACCGCATCAGCTAAACTCTCCCACTCTTTTTTTTTTGTTTTGTTGTTAATTTCGGAGGACAAACTTGCAAATAACACCGTTTTTCTCCGGTCTACCTCCAAAAGCAGCACCTCCAATTCACATTCTGTTCAAAGTTTCTCTTCTTGCTTGCTTTTGCCATTGCTTTTTGTTTGGTTTTGCCATTAGCATAGTCATTAACATATTCATACGGGGGAGGAGACAGGGAGGGGTTTTGCGCTCGTGCATGTTGCTCTCAGTTTTACGTTTATTCGGATGTACAAAAGAATATGCGTGGGATTCGGCGTACGCAGTGTTTCATACATCTGCATTTTTTTCTGCGTACGCACATTTACAGCTTTGTGCGTACGCAATTTTTTAGTATGATTTCCACGCAAGTCTTCGTACATGAGGCCCCTGGATTTTATGATCCGGATGCCTAAAGCGCATGTCTTTGGAGGAAAACCGGAGCACCTGGAGGACAACACAGGAAGAACTTGGAAACTCCACACAGAAACGCCAACTGAGCAGGGACTCAAACCTGTGACCTTCTTGCTGTGAGGAGACAGTGCTAACCATGGAGCCACCGTGATGCCATACAAAAACCTATTTGTAATTTTTTTTTATCTTACTGGCTTTGTTTTGATTTAGTAACATTTAACAATTCTAAACAATTTGCTAGCTGAAAATGTGTTAACATTTACTCAAGTTGGTACACAGATCATATTTTTCACCAGTCAGTAGTGAAAATGATCTAAACCTGCTTTTTCTCCAGTGTCTTTATTCTTTGTCTGGCCTTAAATATGAACACTAACATTAATGTCTACTGTAATATTATCTTGTTTTTGATCCTGGGGTCTTCCGAGTTATGCTATATTATTCTAACGTTCAACAAGTGTTTTGTCATATAAAACCGCTGCACTTGTGATCTCCATCTCCATGCTGGAGCATTACCTTACAATCATGTCATCTGTTGTTATTAAGTCGGAGCCGGATCAAAGTCTTTGTATCTTGTCAAGACTAAAAGTTTTTGATGTGAACCATGGGTTTTTTTGCAATCAGCCAGTCTGAGGATAAGAAGGCCTACATTTATGACAAATGCAAACACACACACACACACACACACACACACACACACACACACACACACACACACACACACACACACACACACACACCACCTGAAATTGTCATTTGAGAGTCTTCTGGGAGTTTCACCCACATACAGAAGAATATTAAAAGCATTGACCTCGGCCTGGCCTCGCTTCCCCCTAAACCTTCACCAAACTCTGCTCTCTTGCGTCCCGTTCTGCTTCTGAGGGCCGTATTTCTAACCTAAATGATCTTGTATGGAAATGCGTCTGTCTGAAGTAGCAGACAGGGCTGTGATGTTAAGTGGCTTTGACAGAGCTGAGATTTGAGCGCTCGGTTGAGTCTCAGAGTTTGCCTGCTCTTATATCAGGCGGAGCGTTAATGCCAGAAAATCACGCAAAGATCTTCCATAGATCTTCACACAGGACTCATCTGTGTGGACTGGAAGGACAGCGGCGTTTCACCAGAGCAAGACCGGCAAACAGTCATAGAAGATTATGCATGCAAAAATGTATTTTTCTTCCCCATTATGATGCCCTTGTCTTGTCTTTTCAGACCAGGCAACTTTTTTTATCTTTTATTGTCCAGTTTTGGTGAGCCTGTATGAAGCTGACAGGAGTGGCACCGGTATGGTCTTCTGCTGCTGTAGCCCATCTGCCTCGAGGTTCAACGTCATGTGAGTTCAGAGATGCTCTTCTGCATTCCTCGGTGGTAACAAGTGGTTCTTTAAGTTAGTTGCCTTTCTATCAGCTCGAACCAGTCCGGCCATTCTCCTCTGCAGACCATGCCTCTTTCAAAGTCACTTAAATCCCCTTTCTTCCCCATTCTGATGCTCAGTTTGAACTGCAGCAGATCATCTTGACCATGTCTACATGCCTAAATGCTTTGTGTTGCTGCCATGTGATTGGATTAAATTTGCGTTAATGAGCAGTTGGACAGGTGTACCTAATAAACTGGCCAGTGAGTATGGATAGATAGATAAATAGATAGATAGATAGATAGATAGATAGATAGATAGATAGATAGATAGATAGATAGATAGATAGATGGATGGATGGATGGATGGATGGATGGATGGATGGATGGATGGATGGATAGATAGATAGATAGATAGATAGATAGATAGATAGATAGATAGATAGATAGATAGATAGATAGATAGATAGATAGATAGATAGATAGATAGATAGATAATTAAAAATTCTAATTAAATTAAATTTATTTTTGTGAACAGGTTTAATTCAGGAAATAAACAGTAAAGTAACAGTTTTGAGCCAGTAACCTATAATAAAATGTTAAATGTCTTAATTAATTTTTTATTTATTTAATAGGGCTAAATAATACTTAGAAAAACAAAACAGCAATGCCCATTGGCAGTAACATATAAACATAATTTCAACATAATAGAATTTTATGTAAATCCCAACATAATATTAAGCACTGGCTTATGTTTCGATATGAAAATCTTGTATAAAAAAATTTTACTTTCTTTTTTCAGTTTGAAAAAAAGCATCCTGGGAACTCTAAATGTCCAACTCAGTCAGTTCAAGTTCACATTAAGACGATCAAATTTTAAGTTCACTTTTTTACTAAGTAGACTGACATCTTTAAGTGAAATAAATCTAATTTTATTCAGTCAATCTCACTACTCTATGGACTATTTGGACCACATGTAAAGGTTGGACACCGGACCCAAAAAAACAACTCTATTTCTCAGAGTCTGTATAACCATGCAACATTCCCAGACGCTCAAAGCCCATATAATGTCATTGACTTCAAAAGGGACATGAAAGGTGTAGATATCTTCTCAACTACGTTCATTGCCAGGCTAGAAGGAAAACAGGCCAATCTGGTTCATATTATTTGATAAGCATCCCATTTTCGGAGGTATTTTAATAGCTGAGAACTATTTCTTTTCAAGGCTGGGATGTTAACTCCATACGGCCGCAAAGAGGGCACCGGCACGGCAAAGTTTGCAGGGGTCACTGTATCTTTTATTATGTAACGACACCACTCAGCAGGAAACCTGGTTGACGCTTTATGCCGCTGTGATGGCCGGGCAGGATCAGCTTTTTTCTCCTGGTTTTCATTATGTTCTTCTTCCAGATCTCCGTATGGGGGTCAGTGACAGATATGCACGTCTGAAAAGATGAAAAAAAGGATTTCTGAAATCGTACATCTTAAGAAATGCTGCCTAAAACATATGTCGAGTGTAAGTAATGTCAGCATTTATTTCAGTCATAAATGTTTCTCTTTCAAATTAATAACATTTAAAAATTTCAGTTTTTAGTTTTTAAAATACACTACTACCAAAAAAATCCCAGGCAATCCCAGTAGTAAGAGCAACAAATACTTGACTACTTAACTTGACTTCTAGTTGATCATATAGAAAAGTAGCAGAAGGTCGATTTTTCCGATGAATCATCTGTTGAACTGCATCCCAATCATCATAAATACTGCAGAAGACCTATTGGAATTCGCATGGAACCAAGATTCTCATTGAAATCAGTCAAGTTTGGTAAAAAAAAAAGAAAAAAAAAACATGGTTTGGAGTTACATTCAGTGTGGGGGCGTGCGAGAGATCTGCAGAATGAATGGCAACATCAACAGCCTGAGGTATCAAGACATTTGTGCTGCCCATTACATTACAAACCCCAGGAGAGGGCAAATTCTTCAGCAGGATAGCGCTCCTCATACTTCAGCCTCCACATCAAAGTTCCTAAAAGCAAAGAAACTCAAGGTGCTGCAGTATTGGCCAGCCCAGTCACCCGACATGAACATTATTGAGCATGTCTGGGGTAAGATGAAGGAGGAGGCATTGAAGATGAATCCAAAGAATCTTGAAGAACTCTAGGAGTCCTGCAAGAACACTTTCTTTGCCATTCCAGATGACTTTATTATTAAGTTATTTGAGTCATTGCAGAGATGTATGGATGCAGTCCTCCAAGCTCGTAGGAGTCATACACAATATTAACTCTTTCTCCACTGCACCATGGGTTTATATTCAATACTATATGTTATTTCTGTTGAGTGAAAAGACTTTTGTCTAAGCAAAGTCAGACCTTACTGGCCTAAATAAATCATCAAAAATCAAGGAATGATCATATTATATTTTGGTAAAATATGAAAGCACAATCTAGAAGCCTTTGCCTTTCATATAAGCCACTTCTGATGCCAAGTGATCAACTAGAAGTCAATGTATTATTGGTTGCTCCTAAAACTTTAATAAGCCACAAGACTTTTGTCAGGTAGTGTAGTCATTTTAGAATTTTTTGGAAATAATAACTCAAATATTTTATTGAATAAAACTTCAAAATATGCTTTAAATAAAAACAGTGGTGCGTTGAACATACTGTTCTGATGACGCAAGAGTTTGAAACTATGGCAGTGTCACTGACTCGGTCCCAGTCACTCCCCTCGCTGGCCAGCAGAGGCCACCATCTCCGGACTTCTAAGCATTACATCATCCACTTACACTGATCCAGCACACCTGAACTGAATCCCGCTAATGATCCACGTACCCTTTATAAGCCGCACTCAAACACTCAGTCTTTGCGAAGTCTTGTTCAGCCCTGGCCAGCATTACTGAGTGTTCTATCCAGCCTGATCTCCTGTGTATAACTCCAGCCCGTTTCTGACTCTGCTCTGCCTTCTGCCTGCCCACGACTTAGCCTGTTACACGGACTCTGATACTCGCTGCCTGCCCTCGACCCAAGCCTGTTACACGGACTCTGAATCACGCCGCCTGCCTCTGACCCATGCCTGGTAAATCACTTTGTGTCTGTCAGCCGCCAGCCCTAAGACCTCTATTACTGTTATTGTTGTATGTTCGCACCTTTGTGCGTGTTGATTGTTTGAGTGAAAGTGTGACTAATAAATACTGCATAATGGATCCCTCCGTGTCAGTCTCCCCGTTACAGGCAGCTGAGAAGTCCATAATTTGTGTTCTTATTGAAGTATTTTCGTAGCCGGAAAAAAATCTGTATAAACATGTTTTTAATACTGCAAAACACACTCTGATCACTGTCCTAGCCATCAAGCAAAAAAAAAAGGACAACCCACTTGAGTTAAAGGAAGTGAAAAATAATTATTGTGATCCAACATTTGTCTTTTAGGATAAAAGGATAAAAATTTCAGATGAAGCCAGGATAATCCACTTATCTTACCACTTACAGTGGTTATATTGACAGAAGTTAGCTGATTTTTAGGCACTGTAATATCATTGCACCTGCTGCAGCCATGGTATGGCAGCAAAGTCTCTTATCACGCCAGAATGAGAGTGTAGCGGCTAGAAAATAGCAACTTTTCCAACCCAGGCTCATTATTATTACGTACCCCTGTGTACATTTCTGAAGAGCGCCATATTTTATTTTTTCGCAAATCCACCAGAGGCTGCTGTGCATGCTCTTTGACTCACCTTTAAAGTCTGCATTCTTCAGAGAATGCAGCCTCTGAAATGAGACGCAGCAAGAGCATACTGGAAGTTTTATTTCAGTATGTTGATGTACTTTCAAATGAAATGGAATATTGAGTAGGGGGCGGGGCTTTTTTTTTATACATTCCCTAGTAGCGAACGTTAAGAGGGGCGTGGTTAAGAATATTGTAGGACTGCCACTAAAGCGAATAATTAGATTTTGACTAAAGATTTTCAGTGCATTATCTTTGCTCAGACTACTTGTTCAGCTAGAGAACAAAAAAATCTACATAATCGATTTGTTGGGACAACATGAAGAAAACATTAAGTTAACATTAGTTTCTACACATTTAAGTGGATTGAACTTAAAACAATTAAGTTGTCCCTAAAGAAAAAAAAGGGTAAAAAAAAAAGTGAGTAACACTTGAAAATAGACCTCAAATCAATTTCCAAACTGATAAAAAGATGTCACTTGATGAGGTTACAGGGATGTCATGTGACGAGCAGAATCCAGCACACCATCATTTATTCATTTATTATTCTTCACCTTAGTCCCTTTATTCATCAGGTGTTGCCTCAGCAGAATGAACCGCCAACTTATCCAGCATGTTTCACAAAGCTTCCAGCTATAACCCAGTACTGAGAAACATCCATACACACTAATTCACACACATACACATGTGGCCAATTTAGTTTATTCAATTCATGTCTTTGGACTGTAGGGGGAAATCGGAGCACCCGGAGGAAACTCACGTGAACATGGGGAGAACATGCAAACTCCATACAGAAATGCCAACTGACCCAGCCGAGACTCGAGCCAGCGACCTTCTTGCTGTGAGGCGACAGTGCTAACCACTGAGCCACTATATCGACTGCACACCATCATAATATTGCCTATTGTTTCCCTTACCATTTACAAACCCTATGAGGCAGCATAAAGTGCACAGATATCATTGCCAAGTATACTGTCACAATCACATGAGGCCTTGTCTAAACTCCCGCACTCCTTCTGCTGGATCCGGGATCCATAGTGCTGTGGTGGCAGCCATCAAAACATATCAGCGTCAACCGCACCGCTCTGACCATGGACCATCTTCATTACAGTCAAACGCCTGGCTTTTCTCATCCGCTTTAATGCACAAGGCTTCTTTCAGCATATACTGTCACAACAGGTCAGAAGATCAGCCTACAGCGCTGTTGTGCTCAGGGACAAACCACAGACCAAACGCGAGTCTTATTTTTTGCTCCAGATCATAAGTCTTTGGATCATTTACCGACATCAGAGTTTGTTTGCCAGATGAGTTATTGACTTACCCCACGGGTATGTCTTCTGTGGTAATTACAAAGCCTTTGTGTGCGTGGAAACTATCACACAGCGACTCTTTTGTGCGTTTCAGCAGGAATCGAGAGCTTGGGAAATAAACTTCTCAGGCGGCTTTACAATACGACAGCTCTGGAATATGTATCGCCCATTACGATAATGTGTTTTTGTTGAACAGAGGGTTCGAAGATTCATTGTCTTCTTTTGTGGAGAGTTAGTCACTGTGCGGTCTGTGCAACAAAACACTCAATATATCTTTGATGCTTTGTAAAACTAGCAGTGGATCTTCACTTTAGACATTAATATTATAGATTTTGCATTAATGTTTATTTAAATGAGTCCTTGATTATGATTTCACTTTGTTTTAAGTTGCTGTTTAGTAGCTAAGTCATTTGAAATGTGTATTTTTATTCGTTTTTTTTTTGTGTAATGGGTGACACGTGTCGCAGTAGGTAGTGCTGTCGCTTTACAGCAAGAAGGTTGCTGGTTCAAGCTTCGGCTGGGTCAGTTGGCATTTTCTGCGTGGAGTTTGCATGTTCTTCCTGCATTCGCGTGGGTTCCTCCGGGTGCTCCGGTTTCCCCCACATGTCTAAAGACATGCAGTACAGGTGAATTGGGTAAGCTAAAATTGTCTGTAGTTTATGTGTGTGAATGAGAGTGTATGAGTGTTTCCCAGAGAGGGGTTGCAGCCGGAAGAGCATCCGCTGTGTAAAATATGTACTGGAAAATTAGCGGTTCATTCCGCTGTGGTGACCCCAGATTAATAAAAGGACTAAGCCGAAAATAAATGAATGAATGTTTGGTGTAATCTGAAACAAAACACGAAGAGAGTGTGCGACATAGTGTAGCTCCTCCCCTTTTAAAAAAAACGATCTGGCAGTGAGAGTGATCGAGCTCAAGCACATTGAATGTGAAGCCTCTTGAAGAGGATGGGGCATGTCAGATACAAGAGAGCATTTGACTGGTCAAGATTTGATAAGAAACTGTAGAATGCAACCCAGGCTCATTCTGAAACTGTAACTCTGTATACATTTCTGGAGAGCGCCAAATAGGTCCCAGGAGCTACATTTTTTGCAGCTTTTGTTTTCGTAAATCCACCAGAGGCCGCTGTGTATGCTTTTTTTCTTTTAGATCTCAAATTTCTCTCACAAGTGCCATTTGCGCCTGCTGTTCTCCCATAAATCCACCTGAGACCGCTGTTGACTGACTGAATGACTGACCAACTGACTGACCCACATTCTCACCCTGTAATTTACTTGCTTATTTTATGTTTTGACTTCTGTTTTTGTCTTACCCACTTTCCGGAACCGTTCTTTGCCAAGCTCGAACCCCGTCTTCATGGTCACCTCCTCTCTACTTCTCAAGTCTGGAAGGGTATCTGTTGCATAAAACATGTGTCAGAGTAGTTGGTGGTTCATTCTGCTGTGGCGACCCCTGATAGATCTAACACAGACTCATTCTAAAAACATAGCCCTATATTCGTTACTGGAGATCGCAAATTATGTAGACAAAAGTACGTATGGCATCGTTTAATTTTTAAAACGAATGCTAAGGTGCGGTATGACGTCATTCCTTTTCACGCTTACCAGCTGACCGATTACCTTCGTATAGACAGCTTAGTTCACCATGTATGTTGGCAGACTTGAGATGCAGAAAGGAGTTGACCACAAAACCAGGTCTGACAAAGATCGGTACTAGAAAGTGGGTAAGACCAAAACAGAAGCCAAAAAATTAAATAAACAAGATAATAACTTGTGGTAAAATCTGCAAACGTGGTAAAAATCAGGGATTTTCTTTTCCTGGATTGCTTTTTAAAACTGTTTGTTGGGTTTAGGGAAGTGGGTGAGCGGGAAAATCAGAGCTTTTGAAAACACTATTGGTTGGGTTCATGGAAGAAGGAGGGTCAGTCAGTCAGTCAGTTGACAGCGGCCTCTGGTGGATTTAAGCAAGAAGTGATCAGCACTTGTGAGAGAAATTTGAGATCTTAAAAAGCATACACAGAGGCCCCTGATGGATTTGTAAAAAAAAAAAAAAAAAAGCATAAAAAAAAACAACCTTCTGGGATGGATTTGGCGATCTCTAGAAACGTATATTGCAGTACGTTTACAGAATGAGCTTGGGTTGGATAAATCAGGCACTAAGACAAAGGAAATTGAAGTAATAAATGAACATTGTTTAATGCGCAGGTAGTTCCAGTCAGATTTGATCCCCATCGAAATAAATGCACTTTGATCAAACATTAATCGTAACCAAATTAACTAAGTGAAATTTGCTGGAGCCGTCATTACTCTCAAAAACACAGATAGACTATGTACTTTACCAGGAACTGATGAAGCTCAACCAACTCACAAACATACCATACCATACACAGCAAATGCACTATATAAATACACATTACATTACATTAAATCACAGTAGAGTATTTTTAATGAGATGGCGATAATTTACTTATAAATAAACCATGTCTAATCATGGTAGAATTCCCATTTGTGAGATTTTGTAAAATTAATCTGGGTGTTAAGTTTATAGAGCTCTGTGATTTCCACGATGTGGAAATTGTGGATGGAATCGCAGAATACAGTCATAAAAACAGAATTTACCATATTGCACAACTTGGATTGAATTTTTGATTAATAAATCAAAAGAAGGAATCACATTCATATGTGGGCTAGTGTCTGTGAATGTTAGAGTCACCAAAAAAAAGAAAAGAAAAAAAAACTGGCTGCATGACATTGGAAAAAAAAGCTGAAGTAAAACTGACAATTGGCAATTTCCCCCTGTGGTACATAATGTGATATGAAAATTTCACCAGATGACTTGAATAGCTGGAATAATGGAAAGAATGCACTATTTCTCCAATGACTGGTGTGATTATTCTGAAGAAAAGTGCATCTGTAAAATATAATAAACAAATTACAAACACAGATAATGTGCTTTTTTCTGTTAAAGTGAAGATTCATTGTCTCCTTTTGGGGAAAGTTAGTCATTATGCGGTCTGTCCAAAACCCCCAAAAAACTCAACATCTTTGATGCTTTTTACAAAACTATCCATGGATTTTCACTTAAGAAGTCCATTTGTTTTCCTTTTACAAACACGATGTATTGTGAAACTCATTCAATCGAGTGCAAAACGATGGCGTTTGCGAATTACGAGCAGAGATGCATCACCCTTCAAATATGCACTGCGTGCAAAGTGTAACTCCGCTCCAGATTTACCCAGAATCTTCTGACGACGCGTGGCGGATGTCCGTGTGATGGAAAAAAAGACCTCTCCCTTCGCTAGGATAATGCCTGTCTGCTCAGCTGTGAGGCTCAATGGAGCGGCTCATGTCAGTTATTTTGCAGCTGTGTGTTGAGTGATATTCTTCACAACGGTCACCAAATGTTGCTGCCCAAGCAGCGACGCCTTGAGAGCATTACAGACTTCCTGGTGGCCTGCGTTTTATAATGGTTTATACCAACATCTGTCTCAGAGACCCCCATCTACACACGCATAAACACACACATCCATTTGAAGTCAGAATTATTAGCCTTCCTGAATTATTAGCCGCCCTGGATATATTTTTTCTCCAATTTCTGTTTAATTAAGAGAAGATTTTTTTAACGCATTTTTAAACATAATAGTTTTAACAACTGATTTCTAATAAATTATTTTTTTTTAGCTTTGCCATGATGACAGTACATAATATTTTACTAGATATTTTTTTAAACATACTTGTGTGACTGGTCTTCCATTTACTCTGTGTTGTATGTCAGGCTAAATACAGAACTTTATTCATTCATTCATTTTCTTTTCGGCTTAGTCCCTTCAATAATCCGGGTTGGCCACAGCAGAATGAACCGCCAACTTATCCAGCACATTTTAAGCAGCGGATGTCCTTCCAGCTGCAACCCATCTCTGGGAAACATCCACACACACACTCATTCACACACATACACTACAGACAATTTAGCCAACCCAATTCACCTGTACCACATGTCTTTGGACTGTGGGGGAAACCGGAGCACCCAAAGGAAACCCACGCGAATGCAGGGAGAACATGCAAACTCCACAAAGAAACGCCAACTGACCCAGCCAAGCATGAACCAGCAATCTTCTTGCTGTAAGGCGACAGCACTACCTACTGCGCCACTGCGTTGCCAATACAGAACTTCTTAAGTTACTTCCGAAGTAAACACAAAAACAAACACACAATATCAACAAGTGAGGGACAAAGTACCACAACTAGCAAAATGCATTAAAGGGAGTTTTTTTAACAAAGATAGTGATGATAATAAGTGCAAAAATATGTATATAGAAGGAATAATAAATATTTACAAGACTATACTGAAAATTACAGACAACAAATGGGACACAAAATGTTTGAACAGGTAGGTGGGAGAGTTGGAGAGATGGGACACAGGTGGCATTCTACTGGCCCAACCTATACCCCAACTATCTAAAAGAAAAATATATCAGTTATTGAAAAGAAAATCTTTGCATCTATTACGCGCTACCTAACCTACACTGATATACGAGAAAAAAAAAAAAAAAAACAGCGGGTGGAGCACACCCCTTACCTAGTGTGTCTAACAAAATAATGATATTTTTAAGCAAACACAATGTGTGTCGCATGACATTTTTACCTGCCCCACTTTCCAACCTCAGGTGTGCGTAAATGATGGTAGACAAATGGAGAATACACAAATAACAGTGGACATGTACCAGACTGTAACACACTGAAAACAGATTGCAAATTTACTGACACACAGCACAACACAACACAACACAACACAGCACAACACAACACAACACAACACAGCACAGCACAACACAACACAACACAACACAACACAACACAACACAACACAACACAGCACAGCACAACACAACACAACACAACACAACACAGTCAGAAATTCAAGTGTCCCAGGCCTTGCGAGTAGCGTCCTGTCACCGCTTTTATGCCACGGTGGCAGCGGCTTGATTGGAGACCGTGTGATGACGTCAGGGGGGACACGGCAAACAGCTGGGCAGCGGTAGCCAATCGGGGCCACTGTAGGTAACTGTACAGTTTGGTACAGTTACGGTTGTTTCTCCACTAAGCCTGGAACATTGTGGAGGACGATTAAAAACAGTTGTCAGCCTGGATTATCTGCATGGTTAGACAACCTTGTTGAACAGGAACGGATTGGCTAATCGGGAGGACCAGGAGAATTTCCGGTGGGCCGGTCTGTTTATTTGGCCGCGAGGGTCGGTGTCCCTAGCTGCTTGCACTTTCAGCAGTCGCACTTTTTTCATTTATTAATTTATTTGGCAATAGCCTCACTCCTTTTATTCATTATTTTGCCACAGCTCTAATCTTTTTATTTATTTTCTGGCAGGCCCAAGAGCAAAATGCAGCCTGCAGGTTAATGATGACGTAACTATCATTCGACACCAAACAGCGGCGCCTAAGTGAAAATAAGAATTCGAATAACTAATATTAATGAATATTACACCTGCTCAATGAAAATCAGATGATTCACTACATTAAAAAATCTGACATAACTCGATCAGACACCTAAAACCAGCAAGCCAGCCGGCAGCAAGCCAGCCGGGTCCCGAGTTTGTTTCATATACAGCTATATTGCACTGCTACCCGTTAATATTGCTCATATAATACAGCACCTGTTAAACGATTCAGCTTAAAGTGACATTTAAAGACTTAAATAAGTTACAAGTTAGAGTAATTCGGCAAGTCATTGTTTAAGGACAGTTTGTTCTGTAGACAATAAACAAAAATATAGCTTAAAGGGGCTCATAATGTTGACCTTAAAATGGTTTTAAAATAATTAAAACTGCTTTTATTCTATCCAAAATAAAAAAATAAGTCTTTCTCCAGAAGAACAAAATATTATAGGAAATACCATGAAAATTTCCTTGCTCTGTTAAACTTAATTTGGGAAATATTTGAGAAAGAAATCAAAATTCAAATAACGGCTAATAATTTGACTTCATCTGTATGTATTTCCCCAAAGACTTGATAGCAGCAAGTTATGAAAAGGCATTCGCTCTGATGGAAAGAGAGAGAGACGAGGCCTGCCAACAGCGTCTGCTCCATCAATCCGTTGCAGGCACGCGTTTGCCAGTGATCCGTTCCATGAGATATGTAGTCGGGATGTGGGATTTCTTTTTTTTTTATGAAAGGCTCTTTACCCAGAAGGAATGGATTTGCAGGCCTGCTTTGATCCCTCCTTTATGATTCTTTTATTTGTTTTAGCCACATCCCCTCTCTAAGCCGCACTTGGTGAAATGTGCTTTGAATTAGGAGTTTTGGGGAGGGGGGGGGTGACCTGCGGATTTCTCACTCCACCGCAGGAGGCAATGTGGTGGGCCGGGGTGCAACTGATCACCACCCTACACTGATAAACACTGTGCTTTTTTTTTCTGTTAACATCATATGTGATATTTTATGCTGACACTGTATTTATATGGGAAATCTCATATATTTATTGCTATTTATAAACACTATATTTAAGCCTCTGGGGCAGTTTGTGTGGCACTCAAAAATATTTTACATTTTTTAGGCTATAAACATGATATTTTAGCCTTTGATGCTGTTTATGTGGAGATCAAAAAAGTGACAAAACCATTTTGTTTCTTACTATTCTAAAGAAATTTAAAAAAAAACATTTTTTTGTTGTTTTTTTCCAGTTGTTTTGTTATATTTTTACTTAAAATGAAAATGATATCATACCAGCAAATGTAAAACAATATGTTTCTGCTGTTTTTTAAGACTTGATTATTATAAAATGTAAAAAGCAATATTTGATTGATGTTTAACATATATATGATATTTAACAAAATGTAACATATATTTAATATGTTTTCATTCAAATAAACGTAGCTGCATGATGCAGACATTTATGTTTATTTTTTCATCGGATCTGCAAATGTTATATAAAAAAAGAAGTAAAACAATGGACCTGAAATTACAGAAATTTACCGTAAAATAATGGACGTTAAATTACAGAAATTTACCATATAATAATGGACATTAAATTACAAAATTTAAATGTAAAATAATGGACATTAAATTACAGAAATTAATGCTAAAATAATAGATGTTAAATGACAGAAATCAACCATAAAACAACAGCCATTTAATTACAGAAATGTACGGTAAAATAATGGATGTTAATATACAGAACTTTACCGTAAAATAATGGATGTTAAATTACAGAAATTAAATTAAATATAAAATAATGGATGTTAAATTACAGAAATTTACCATAAAATAATGGACGTTAAATTACAGAAATTAAATGTAAAATAATGGACGTTAAATTACATAAATTAAATGTAAAATAATGGACGTTAAACTAAAGAAATTTATTGTTAAATAATAGATGTTAAATGACAGAAATCTACCATAAAATATCAGCCATTAAAATACAGAAATTTACCATAAAAAAAAGGATGTTAAATTCCAGAAATTATCTGTGAAATAATGGATGTTAAATGACAGAAATTTACCGTAAAATAAAGGATGTTAAATTACAGAATTTTACTGTAAAATACTGGACATTAATTTACAGAAATTTGCTATAAAATAATGGACGTTAAACTATAGAAATTTACTGTAAAATAACAGACATTAAATTACAGAAATTTACCATAAAATAACAGTCATTAAATTACAGAAATTTACCATAAAATAACAGTTATTAAATTACAGAAATTTACCATAAAATAACAGTTATTAAATTACAGAAATTTACCATAAAATAATGGTCGCTAAATTACAGAAATTTACCATACAATAATGATTGGTAAATTACAGAAGATTACCTTAAAATAATGGATGTTACATAACAGAAATTAAATGTAAAATAATGGATGTTGAATTACAAAAATTAAATGTAAAACAATGGAACTCAAATTTTAGAAATTTACCGTAAAATAATGGACGTTAAATTACAAAAATTTATCGTAAAATAACAGCCGATAAATTACAAACATTAATCATAAAATATTGGATATTAAATTAAAGAAATTATTGGTAAAAAAAAAAACAGCCGTTAAATTACAGAAATTTATCATAAAATGATGGATGTTAAATTACCAAAATATCCTTCAATTAAAATTTCCAGCCAATTACTGTAATTTAACATCTGTTATTTTATGGCAAATTTCTGTCATTTAAGGACCACTATTTTACAATAAATTTCTGTAAATTTCCCCAACTGCCGGAAAAAAGTAAAATAACATTTTTTTTTTTTTTTTACAGTGTACATATACAACCCACCGCATAAACTTGGGGGAAATAAACATTTCTTTTTATTAAACAACATAATATTTGCTTTGGAACTGTATTATATATTTTTTAAATCAAACACTTTTCCTCTCAAAGAAACCCAAGTGTTAAAGCACTTGTTGTCTATGAAGAACCTCAAGAGCCACACTGATGGACCAGTAGGCGTACATAAAAGCCCAAGTTTTGAAAACACTTCATTAAAAGTGGTGTTCAGTTCATGCCCCTGTTTGACACGTGTCAGGCCTGTTTGTGATCATTCACATCTTAGGAAGTGGTTTGCCATCAGACACGCATCGCACGTGTGTTTACTCCAAAACTGCCCCGTAAACAAAAATCATCTCTCAGCGGAAGTGAGCCTCTGGTAGATACTGTACAGACTGAAGAAGGAAATAAACAAGCTGCACGTAAACACAGACCAAGAAAATAAACCTTACCGGAGAAAAAACACACTGCATCATAACATCTGCCCTTTGTCTCCGGCTGGCGTCCAGACTGTTGGGTAAATGTGAGCATGTTTCGTCTGGGAAAAAGCCAAGGCCTCGATTGCACGTCTTCAGTTTCCACCGACATCACCGGGAGAGCAATGAAGTCTGAAAAAGACAAAATGCCATGAGAAGAGGCTTTTATCTTGGCCTGCTGAGTCTCCAGGCTTTGATGAAGCAGTGTTTTATGATACTGTCAGGACTCCACATTCTCCAGTGACTAAAATGGAGTTGTTTTAATGGAGGTAGAGCACTTCGGTAAATAAAAACTTAAGTAGGTACTTGTTCTCGATGTGGTTGTACACCCATCAAATCATTAGAGAAAAGTTTATATGAAAGGTTAAAGCAGCCAAAATCAAATCAAAATCTGGATATACCTAGTTGAATGATAAGTGTTCAGAACATGGAAATGACATAACGTGAGCCTCAAACACTAGTGTTTCCTTGATCTCAAAATCCGATTATTGCACACTGAATCCAATATTTTCACATGTTAAAACAAGAATTCGACCTCACGTTGTGTCAGTTGTATTGACACACTGCCTCCGAAACTTTCCAACCCAAGCTCATTCTGAAAACATACCCCTATGTACATTTCTATTGTAAAAGAACAGTCGTTAAATTACAGAAACTTACCGTAAAATAACGGACATTAAATTACAGAAACTTACCGTAAAATAACAGCTATTAAACTACAGAAACTTATCGTAAAAAAAGGATGTTAAATTACAGAAATTTACTGTAAAATAACAGATGTTAAATTACAAAAAACTATCGTAAAATAATAGACGTTAAATAAATAAATTTATTGTAAAATAACAGACATTAAATTACATAAATTTACAGTAAAGTAACAGACGTTAAATAACAGAAACTTATCGTAAAGTAAAGGATGTTAAATTACAGAATTTTTTCCATAAAATAATGGACATTAAATTACAGAAATTTACTGTAAAAAATGGACATTAAATTACAGAAATTTACTGTAAAAAATGGACATTAAATTACAGAAATTTGCTGCAAATAATGGACATTAAATTATGGAAATTTACTGTAAAAAATAACAGCTGTTAAATTACAGAAATTTTCCGTAATCCACAATCAGATTATTGCACACTGAATCCAAAGTTTTCCCGTTAAAACATAAATTCGACTTCACGTTGTGTCAGTTTTATTGACTGCCTCCGAAACTTTATAACCCAACCCAACTGACAGTGATTTTAAAAGCAATCCAGAAAAACAAAAGCTCTTGATTTTTACCACATTTTCAGATTTTACCACATTCTAACCCTGTTATTTACTTGAATATTTTATTTTTTGGCCTGTTTTTGTCTTACCTGCTTTCTGGAACTGTTGTTTGCCATTCTCGAACCCTCTCCTTGCAGTCAACTCATCTCAATTCCTCCGATGTTTTCGTTTTCCCAAATCCACCAGAGGCCATTGTGTATGCTTTTTGAAACCTCAAATTTCTCTCATGAGTGCCATTCACACCTGCTCTTCTCACGTCAATCCACCAGAGGCTCTGTTGACCCTCTTACAACCGAGGGTTAAGGGGAAGGGCTTCAAAATTTACCCCTTAGAATTGGGACAGCACTACAGCACCTGCACACGTCATCACATGTCATCGCAATCTCATGCTTCATATGAGATCAGACGATCGCGACTGCTGTTATTCCAGTTGTGTTATTTTTTGGTATTTATCTTCAGGAAATTACTGAAGGCATATAATATGTCATCATAATGACCTAATGTGGCAGACTTTAACTACTGTGTATTTACACGGTGACCATATTCATATATGTAAACACACGAAAACAACATTAACATTATAGCAGACACTTTAAAAAGCTCATTTTCAGCCACTAGACAATTACTGACAGGGTATTCAAGTGTCATCTAGTGACAGAATGTTGTGGGACTACTGTACAGGAGTTATGATTATGGATTATATGTTTTTTTTTTTAAAGCATGAAGGTAAAACACAAACGCGATTATGAATATATTAAAACATGTGATTGTTTGTCGTACAAATTTGTAATAATGACAAAAATACTGATTTGTGGATCTCCTTACTTCCGGGTTCAACAATACTGCCGTTGTGGCAGATGTATTCTGGGAAATTTTCTTACCCCTTGGTTTCGAGTGTGGTCCTGAAAAATCTTCGTTCGAAGGGCTTTTCACCCCTTCCCCTTAGCCCTACGTCTTCAAGCTAAAGAGAATTGGGACACCCCACCACTTGGCGTGAACGTGCAAAACGATGGGTAGGGGTAAAGGGAAGGGCTAAGGGACAGAACTGGGATTGGGCCTAAAAATGCCTTAAAAGTTTAGTTTACAAAAACAAAAGTTTTGTTTTACCAGTTGTTTTCTAATATAGAACTTAATAATTAATGTTTATGAGTTTCTTTAAACATGCTTTTAAATGATGATTCATGTTTTAACATGAAAATTATTCATTAATCACTTTGCCTTTCCAGTCATATTTCTTTTCATAGACATTGTAATAATAAGGAGTTTTCCAACACTTATGTTTCGTATTGAATTTAAAATATTACTTCTCACCTATAAAGCTCTAAATCAGGGGTCTCAAACTCAATTTACCTGGGGGCCGCAGGAGGCAAAGTCTGGGTGAGGCTGGGCCGCATAAGGGATTTCACAAAAAAAAGTCCTCAAATGTCATTATTAACAGTTTTAATTATTTCTTCTGAACATGAAGTGTCCTGAACATTAATAGAAAGTTCTTCTGAACATGGCATCTTTTGCCTACTTCTTGCTGCCAGAGACTTGACAGCGCTTCTTCTCACAAATCTGAACCACATTTGGCTTTAGAGCGGAAGCAGTTGAGACCCTCAGTATGTCTTGAAGATGATCATCATTAAGTCTAGACACATTTAAAACTTCCATTCCCTCACCTAAAAAAAAGGCGTATATATGTATAAATAAAACACCCCCACCCCACTCCAGTCACATCAGTCTGTACCAGTCTGTATCTACCTATAATATATATAAGATGCAGGCTGTAGCTAGGTAGGTGGCAGGCTGCAGATAGGTAGCTAATAAGTGGCAGGCAGGGGCGGGAACAGCTTACCTTGGTTCTGGCCGGCGCGAGTTCCCTCCTAAACACTTCCCTCCCGTCACAGCGTCTAACAAAGGGGCGGGTGCGTGGTGACGTCACCGGCATCCCCGCCCCTTTGTTTACACGGCGGGCGGGAAATGCCAGTGACCGCTGTCTCTCTCCCTGCTCCGCTGATTCTGTCAGTATACAGCGGTCGGCGCGGGCCACAAAATATTGCACTGCGGGCCGCAAATGGCCCGCGGGCCGCGAGTTTGAGACCCCTGCTCTAAATAATCTAGCTCCTGTTCATCTAACCAACCTTCTGTCTCGCTACAATCCAACTCGCTCTTTAAGATCTCAAAACTCAGGACTTCTGGTAGTACCTAGAATAGCAAAATCAAGTAAAGGAGGTCGAGCCTTCTCTTTCATGGCTCCTACACTCTGGAATAGCCTTCCTGATAACGTCCAAGGCTCAGACACACTCTCCCAGTTCAAAACTAGATTAAAGACCTATCTGTTTAGTAAAGCATACACTCAATGCATCACCTAGCGGGTTCCACACAGGCTTCTGCATCTTGTTTATATACACTATGAACAGCAGCTACGCTAATTATTCTCTTTATTCTCTATTTTCACCTGGGGATACTCATCCCGAGGTCCTCAGATTATGCGGAGTCACTGATTGGATCCAAGACCAGCAACGAGATGATCCCAAGGATTCCATATCCGGGACCAGGCCATATCCTGAGCTGCTGCTGCGCTGATGGTCGTGGGGAGTGGAGAACATGAGTCTGATTCCAGCGACGCTCCAGGGACAGACGAGTCTTCGCTGAGGCCTTCTTCCAGCCTCCACCACGGCGACTGAAGCTCTGCACAAGACTTTTGGCAGGCGGAGAAATTAAAATGGTCGTGCCCAACTGAGTCTGGTTCTCTCAAGGTTTTTTTTCTTCACTCCCATCAGGTGAAGTTTTTTTTCCCTCTCTGCTGTCGCCACTGGCTCGCATGGTTCAGGATTGGTAGAGCTACGCATCGATGAATTTGCTCTTCAGTGTTTGAACTCTCAGTAATGATTAAATCACACTGAACTGAGCTAAACTGAACTGAACTGAACTTAAACACTAAAACCTGAACCACACTGTTCCAGTTACTATGACCATTTATGTGAAGCTGCTTTGACACAATCTACATTGTTAAAGCGCTATACAAATAAAGCTGAATTGAATTGAATTGAATTATGTGCCTTTTTTTTTTAGGAAAACATATGTGTACTTTCAGTTTTACCATAAAACCATCTTTTATTTCAGTTGTACCATAAAAGGCACAGAACAGTATCATAAGAGGTCTTTCTGTACCATATAAGGTACATCTTTTACAAAGGTACAGCACTGTTCCTTAAGGAGGATTATTTGTACCACCGTGTACCTTTTTTCTGAGAGTGTACAGTCCAAAGACGTGCACTATAGGTGAATTGGTACGGGTGTTTCTGAGTGCTGGGTTGCAGCTGAAAGGGCATCTGCTGTGTAAATCATATGTTGGATAAGTTGGCGGTTCATTCCACTGTGGCAACCCCTGATAAATAAAGGGACTAAACCGAAGGAGAATGAATGTAAAAATGTAATTCTACTTTCTTTTCACACGTCATTCTATTTTGTTTAACCCAGGCTTTTTCTGGAAACGTAGCCCCGCGGACATTTCTGGAGACCACGAAATACGTCCCGGGAGGTACGTATTTGTGCAGTATTTGTTTTCGCGAATCCACAAGAGGCTGCTGTGCCCGCTTTTTCGCGTCTCGAACACCTCGCGCGAGCGAACTGTTCTTGTGTAAAAAGCCGCCGGAGGCCGCTGCTGAGCGACCGCCTGTCCGACTGACCGTCTGACCGACTGGCTGAATGACTGAACGATTGACTGGGCGGCCGTCCAATCGGCCAATTCAGCCACCCTTCTCCTCCTCCTCCTTCTTCCCTAAACTCAAGCCACGATTTACGAAAGCCGTGCGGTAATAGAAAAGCCCTTGTTCGATTTTGACCACGTTTTCGGATTTCACCACATTCTCGCCTCGTTACGAACTCGTTCACTTGACTTTTTGGATTCTGTTTTTTGTCTTACCTGATTTCTGGAACCGCTCTTCCCCGGACTCGAACCCGGTCTTGAACGCTGCCGGCTCCTCCTCCGAGCCTCCACTCCACTGATGTAACACGACGAGCTAACTGAACAAACTAGTTGCGGCGGGAAAGCCCTCCACATGGAGGAGGCGAGCCGTCAGCCCAGCCAGCGAGCGCGAAGAGGAGCGGTGTCACACTGCCCCGTAGCATTCTCTTGAAAAAAACAAATGCAGCCATACATACTTCCGGCCACGTAAATCACAGTCTACAAAATCGTCCATGGGGCTATGTTTTCAGAATGAGCTGGGTTGATTTTGTTTCTTATTAATCTGGCTGAGCCTCTTTTGATGGTGCTGTATAATGGCTGTATTATGAGTTTTGGTGCATGTCCTAGTTGGTATCAGGTAATAGCACAGATCATTTTGTTAACATATGATGTACACTATGAGGTGTTATGTTTTCATAAAAACGTCCATAAGTAAAAAAAATAAACAAAGCTTGCTTCCACACACAAGGGAGTTTTCCTGGTTATGAAGCTTACAATCAATGAGGATATCTCAACATATATAAAGCAGTATTTAGATGTTTTAGTCATTTTTTTCAAAGCTCCACAATTATGTATTCAAAAACAAATGTCTCTGCCGTCATGCAGGGCAGCTGCTTGTACACAACTTCACCTCAAAATAGCTCTACCACCACCAAACGGATGATGTATGAAACTTCCCAACAGATTGTCCATATAAATCACATCGGGATCCACCCTGCTCCATTAACTCTCTGGCACGGAGCTGTCCATTTAGCCTTTGTGTATCAAAATAAATCCATACCCAGCTAATGAATGAAAGCCGCTTGGAAATGGTCTGTAAAAGTACTTGAGCGCCACAAAAGCAGGTGCAGCGGGAGGAGCAAGACAGGCTGATTACTGCTGTCTGCCATTGGGATGATCTCCGATAGAGAGACCAGAAGAAGCAGATCTGAGCCTACATGTGGTATGCATTTGACACTATAAACACACACACACACACACACACATCAGTTCTCTGGCAAACCTCCCACCCATCAAACACTGAGGGAAGAATAACAGTGCGGAATGGACTGTTGCATGCAAAGCACACTCCACCTACAGCCGGCCTTCAACGCTTTTATCAAAGAAACATGCCGCCCGTTTGCGGAGGATGTGGAAGTGCGCTGAGATAAATAAAACGCCATCAGGGGTTGAAATGTTTATGCAGAACGTTCGGCTAGTTTAGTTGAGTCAGGCCACAGCGAACGCTTCAGCAAACTGTCAGCTCAGAGCAAAAACAAATCGCACAAGCAAACTAATTCTGAAGTCTTTTTTGGGGTGGAAGGGGCATGGAATAAAGAAGGCCGTTGTGACAAAGACAATCCACAATGCCTTTTCTCTGAATTGCGAGGTAACATGAAGGAACATGAAGGTATTAAGTTAATAATATTAGTTTTTACAAATTTAAGTGGGTTGAACTTAAAATAATTAGGATGTCCCCAAAAAAGCTCAAGAATTTGGTTTCAGCTAATTTAAATAAGTAGTTTGTTTAGCAAATGTCGTTTTGAGTGCAGAATGGAGAGATGCAAATATAGAGTTCTAAGAATATTAATTTGAATTTCTTGAAACTAAACTAAAATAAAAAAAAATTTATAAAAAACTTAGTTTATATTTTTAGTTTATAAAACTGTATAGTTTAAAATTTATTTTGAGCTATTTTGAGACTCATGAGATTTCCAAAATGTAAGAAGAAGAAAAAATGAATCCCAGGAAGTAAAATTACGTAAGATAAGTCAGAATTTTGAGAATGTAAACTCAGATTTTTTACTTGGGACTTGTGGAACTGCGCATCGATGGATTTGCTCTTCAGTGTTACCTTGTGACTTTTAGCTGTAAAAATTAAATCACACTGAACTAAACATCTACTCTGAATTGTTTGAAACAACCTACATTGTAAAAGCGCAGTAGAAATAAAGATGAATTGAATTGAATTGTTTATAAAATGTTAGAATTGTGAATTGTAGGATGCAAACTCAAAACTCAAAAATGAAATCAGAATTTCTAGAAAATAGTTCCAATATTTCTAATTCTGTGGAAAATGAAATAAATTTGAGATTTGATGCTCAAGCATGATTTTTAAATCCCAAGATAAAACTTTACAGAAAACTCCTTAAAATGTAAAAATGTTAAGATTTAAAAAAGTCCAAATTGTGAATTTATTCATTCATGCATTCATTAATTTTACTTCCGCCTAGTCTCTATTTCAGAGATCACCACAGCGGAATGAACCGGCAACTGTTCTGGCTTATGTTTTTTGCAGCGGATGCCTTTCCACTAAAATGTCAATGTAAGAAAATGTCAGAGCTAGGTGATATAAAATGTAAACATAAAAATGGAGTCCAAATTCATTGGTCAAGACAACTGTGAGATATATCCTGATATACTAAAGAAATATAAAAAAAATGTTTGTATATATATATTTTTTAGATATATGTATATATATATATATATATATATATATATATATATATATATATATATATATATATATATATATATATATATATATATATATATATATGTAAAAAAAAAAAAATATATATATATATATATATATATATATATATATATATATATATATAAATTAAAATATATATATTGAGGGCAAACAAGTGCAAAGAGGCAGAGCTACAGACGCCTACTAGCATTTTGCTTAGATGGGCTTTACTTTGGGAGAAATGCTTAATACATCATTACCTGCGACTCGTTTGTGTTCTGACCACATGTGCTTGGTTGTACACCATATCAAAAAAGTCTTTTAAAAACACTGTTGTAACACATTGAGCCACTTAACACTGTTCTTATGATGCTTTTCGACAGGAGGAAACCGCAAATTACTTCGAAATACTTCAGATATAGTGTGTGCTAGTAAATGCAAAAACTATTTATAAAATCCAGGTGTAACACTGTATGACAACGTTTCAGATGACTGTTTTACAGCCTACAGCTTATCAATCTGTTAGATTCTGGAGTGCATTACAGGTCTAAAGGAAATTATAAATGATAACTTATCTTAAATAAAACAAATACATTTATAGATATGATATGTGTACATGCAAAGTTCAGCGGTTAATCAGCCGGAATGACATGACAGCGACCAGCGACTCAGAGACTCAAGTGGCCTCGCCCTTATGCAGACTTGATAACATAATATAAACAAAATGAATGTGTTATAAAAAAAACCACCCCGTCACAGTTGTCATGAAGAATAATATTAGCTATATGAACCAAAACCACCGTTTGTACCAGGCTGTAAACATGTTTTTATCAGCTGTAAAATTCACCAATTTAGCATTGCAGTCAGTAAACATCTTGACTTCCTGGAGCCTGCCCCCAAAGGTGAGTCAATGAATTGCAGTTTCAGTTACTGTTGCATATTGGCTTTACGAGGGAGAGCAATAGGTTGCCGCTTGGATGTAACCTGATATTCTAAAGAGATTATATAGAGAAAATTGTGAGATGCAAATTCAGAATTCTGAGAAATATAAATGTGCCAGAATAAGATGTATGAGGGACTAATCTATGACGGCCCATTTGTAAAATCAACGTGATGCAGTTCCTCATCACCATCTTCTCTTTTATGTACAAGATAATACGCATGCAATGACTCTCCGCTCTCGTTATCCCACATAAAGCAGTTCTGCAAATACACACAAACACAAGTCAAGCTCCACTGGATACAACTTTATAAAATGTCTGCACGATGTGAGCTGCTTTGGACTTTGGGCTCCTGATCATCAGCTTGATTTAGTGATGAACGGAAAGTCAGATGCTGTTTGTCCACGTCGAGGGACGTCCAGCGTGCAAATGAGATCACAGCGCAGAGAGCAGCTGTTTCTCCAGTTCCTGAAGATCTGCCCTCCGCTTCCTGCTGCAGGCCGTAATGCACGGAGCAGACGCTGAGCAGCTTTAACATGACTGGATCGAAAACAAGCAAACAAACACATCAAACAGCACATCCTCTCAGGAGGCAATCGCGGGAAGTAACGTCAATCAGATCACATTAGCTGTGCGTGGATGACATCGTCCTGATGCTCAAGCCATCACTCACAGTTTAATGAGAAATGCATGGTCTCAAGCAGTTACTTTCGGGATTTGTTTTAAAAGATATTGAAGAAAGATATTGAAGTAGACGATATCAGTCGTCTCGCATCATGGGCAGATCTAGGGGTGGGGCCACAGGGACACCAGCCCCCATTTAAGTCAGTATGGCCCTTGTTGTTCCCCTCTCCTCTGAGAATTGAGTATTATCTATTGGGTCATTGCTGATTTATATCAAAGCTTAGACATAAAGATGCGCTTTAACATATGCATACATGGGCATCAGAGTAAATAGTGTTAGCAACTCAAGGGGGGAAATACTATTGTTTACAATATAATCCTAATTCTGTATTTCCTGAGCCGCCAAGCCACAGCCAAGGCCATTCAGTTCATCAAGGAAGGACAAATGCCAGAGAGATCAATAAAGAGGCCCGAGACTGATGTCAGTTGATCAGTTGATCTGAAGATTCCACCACACATTATCCAGTCCACATCGAGACCTGACATGATCTTGGTCTCTAAGGCCACAAGACAATTAATCCTGCTGGAGCTAACTGTGCCCTGGGAGGAGAGGATGGATGAGGCTCAGGAGAGAAAGAAGGGAAAATACCAGGAGCTAGTGGAGCAATGTTGGATGTATGGATGGAGGACCAGGTGCATGCCAGTGGAAGTGGGCAGTAGGGGATTTGCCAGCTACACCCTGAGCAAGGCCTATGGTACACTAGGAATAACAGGCACCAACTGAAGAAGAGCCATAAGAAACAATGTGGAGACAGCGGAGAAAGCATTCAGGTGGCTCTGGTTGAAGAGGAGGGAACGGTGGGGGCAGTAGCATGTAGACATAGGCTGAGGTCTGATCCGCCTCAGTCGGGTCGCCTGGAGGAGGGTGTCTGTTGCAAGACCTGAAACACCCTGTGAGTCCAGGAAACAACACTGATGATGTGTCCAAGGTAGTGCATCAGAAAATGTTTCTGTAACCCTGTTTGGGAAAGGGGAGAAATACTATTGTTTACAATCCTAATTCTGTATTTTGTCATGTGGCTGAATCTCTGCTGTGGAGTGGATTTCAGGCACTCTTTGCCAGTGAGTGAGAGAGCAAAACAACAACAACTCCTGTAAGATTTTTCTGTTGCATATGCACTGGACCTATTTCACACAATGTACTTCTTGTGCACAAATAAATCAGTCATATGTTTAAGCTCATTATTTTACAATTAAATAATTAGGGTTTAACAGAGATGGGTTGCAGCTGGAAGGGCATCTTCTGCGTAAAAACGTGCTGGATAAGTTGGTGGTTCATTCTGCTGTGGCGACCCCGGATTAATAAAAGGACTAAGCCAACAAGAAAATGAATGAATGAATGATTAAAAAAAATTAGGTGTTTGTGAAACCTTCAGTAGGTGTGGTCATTAGGCAGCGGTAAAGGTGTGCTTCATGGCGAAATCGATAGTGAAAGCAAATACTGCTTCTGTAATTTACGGTTCAACCGTAAATGACAGAGAAACATAAATCTGTTTTGACTTCTGTCAAAGTGCGATCTTATATACAGAAAAAACAAATCTACAATGTGTTTACCAGAACTAGAATCCAGTACCAAGCTGGGAACTGGGAGGTGGGGACTCAATCCGAAAGAGCAGGATCAAGCTGAAGAGTTTGGACATGTTTGTGAAGGGGTTCCCACAATTTATTAAAAAATAGTACAAAGTCTTCAAAATGAGAGGATAAATTGTGGTTGGGCGGAAGAACCACAAATAAACCAATAATTGAACAAGGTGGGATATCAACAGTGGTACACAGTGGTCACAACATTGGTCGCACTCAGGGTCAATAGATGGATTAATGTGAGCTAGCCTGCTCTTGGACCAATGAGCTCTATGCTCTACCTTGCATTTTATTAGCCTGTGACGTGCACAGATTGAAGAAGAGTCAACCCTGTTTAAAACTGCTTTCAATGTCAATTGTTAATGTCAGTTCCAATGTCTTGAGACCAGGTGGTCCATAAGTCATCAAAAGAAAGTTGCAGATTAACTATTATTAAATAATTATAATATATTAATAAATAATAAAATAATTTAGAAATTAAACCTTTAGCACAGGGATCTATGCCCAGTATGGTGTCTACATCTGAAGCAGGAGCTGAATTTGGAAAGTTAACAATTTTTATTGCGCAAAATCTCGAATTTGTAAATATCTGAAAAAATGAGCTTTAGGGACATTAAATTGTGAGGCCAACTGACCAAAAGAGGCAAAAACACCACCAACCCAAGGTCTCTCCATGAGGCTTAAGCACTGTCTAAGATAGAAGCGTAAAACAGAAAATTGGAGTGTTAACATTAATGATTTTAATTAAAGGAAAAGTTTACTCAAAACGAAAAAAAAAAATCCAATTTAATCAAGTTTCTTTCTACTGTTGAAAACAAAAGATTCCTTGAAGGAGGCTGAAAATCTGTAACAAGCAGAAAAAACTAATATGGAAGTCCATGGTTGCAAGTTTCCATCTTGCTTTAAACTATTTTATTTTGTGTTCAACAGAACAAAGAAAGTCAAACATATTTGTAACAAGTGAAGGCTGAGTAAATGATGACAATTTTCAGTTTTGGGTGAATTATCCCTTCAACACTATAATAGTTTCCCCAGTTCTTCTGAAATTCAGAGTCTGCCACAGGTTTCTTAGAATAGGCCAATATTATTAGAAGTGCTTTTTTTTCAGTATAAAGTACATTACACATTTCAAGAGTTCACACTTAGCTGATGATTTATAAAAGCTTGTTTGGCATGCTGTCCCGGGAGAGAGCCCCGAGCTCAAGGGCTCCTCGAGCCCGGGGCTTCCTCCCGATGGCAGAGCGAGAGGGGAGCCTGATCTCGGTGGATCTCAGGACTCCCCTGCTCCGGTAGCTAAGGGAACACAAGGGGTTAGACAAAAGCTTGATTGTTATGTATGTTGAATTTCTTTGGATGGTGGGAGGAAACCGGAGAACCTGGGGAAAACCCACACGGACATGGGGAGAACATACAAACTCCTCATAGAAACACCCACCGGTCCTGTGGAACCAGGGCTGACAGTGTTCTTGCTGTGGGGCTCACAGTGCTAACTACTGGGCCGCCGTGCCGCCCAATCAGAGGTAAAGGAGGAGAATAGGGGAGGAGGGGGGTTTCTTCCAAACAAAGATAAAGTGAACTGAAAACTGTGGCTATTTATAGCTTAGGGCTCATATGATTGGAAGATAGTGATTAGCAAATGCGAGACCGGCCGTGATAAATCATAAGCACGTGATCCTCTCGAAATTAGTTTATGAATAAACTTCACCTGGAGAGTCCTTGTAAATCATGTATACAAGCAATGTGAGTCTGTGTTTGTGCATTTGTGGTTTATTTTGTAACTGTAAACTTATATAAGGGCCATTCTTCAATTACGGGCACTTTTAGCCTTGTGAAGTTGAGTAAAAAAAAAAAAACTTCAAAATTAACGTATGACACAGCCTCATAAGTTTAAACAATTTGTCTATTTTTAAGATTTGTTGGAGGACAAACTTAGATAAGAAGAGAAACATTTTTTCCATCGTGAACTGAACAGATGTCAATTCCAATAAGAAATCATATATAGAGGAATCAGTTTGTAAGACATCAGAAAATGTACTGGCAGTTTATTACATTTTTTTTCCATAATATACAACCCCAACTCAGACAATATATCACTTTAATCCACTAAAAAAGGTTCATAAACTTTACTTTTTCAGACTTTTTGAAGTTAACAGTAGTTGCAAGAAAGATCAAGGACCCATAAAGCTATTTAAAAGCATAAATAAATTAATAAAATAATAAAATCTGTCTAAACAGCTTCCAAAAGTTGATTTTGCATCAAAGCAGCCCTTTAAACAAGTTGAGGGTGATTCAATGATAACAGAAGTGAAGTATCCCTTTAAATAGGCATGACTCTACTGGATAACAAAGAGTCCTCCTGTAGCAACAAACAAGCTAATTTCCTGCCCATCTTGACACCTGACAGCCTCTTCTGCTATTCATAAAGAGGTCATGCATATTCCCAATAATAAACTCAGACCAGAAAGATGACAAGAAAATTAGCTTAGTAAACTGGAGACGCTGCCCTCTTGATGAGTAAATTACAGAGGATGCGGATACTAATAAGCGCATGAGATTTAGGCGAGAGGGAGGCACGCATCACAGATGAAACAACGGAGGTTTGGAGCAACCGAGTCATAAAAAGTGGTTGTTTGTGTCTCCATGTGCAACTGCCCAGGGCACACGGCGGAAAATACACATCCACAACCAATCACGATGAGTCGGCTCTTCATTAATCATACACTACGGAGTTTCCCTCACCACTTAGGGCTCTTCAGAAAAGCCAAGCATGCTGGCAGATACAAAATGACATGATGCTGAATGAAAGTCTGTTGTCGTTTTAAGTGACACTGAGTGAGTTTTCAGCTGTCTGAAAATCAGGGTGAACCGATGTACACTATGTGCATGAAATATGAAGTACGAAATATAAATCATGTGACTCAAATCGTCAAACGTAATGACAAATGAGATATTTTTTATAAAAGAATGCATTATTTATTTATTTTTAACATAAATGACCATAGCTGGACAGGTTTGGAAAACTCTAGCAAACATTTATAATTATTTAAGGGTTGATAATGTTGCTCATATACAGTGCATGTGGAAAGTATTCATAGCGCTTCACTTTTTCCACATTTTTTTATGTTACAGCTTATTCCAAAATGGATTAAAATAGTTTTTTCCTCAAAATTCTATACACAATACCCCATAATGACAATGTGAAAAAATATTTTTTGAAATTGTTGCAAAATTTATTTAAAAAAAAATAAAAATCACATGTACAAAAGCATTCTCAGACTTGCTGTGAAGCTCTAAATTGAGCTCAGGTACATTCAGATAAGTTCAGATCAGTTTCAACTGATTATTCTTTAAATGTTTCAGCAGCTTAATTGAGGTCACCTGTGGTAAATTCAGTTGATTGGTCATGATTTGAAAAGGCATACACCTGTCTATATAATGTCCCAGGGTTGACAGTGCATGTCAAAGCACAAACAAACATGAATACAAAGGAATTGTCTGTAGACCTCCAAGACAGGATTGTCTCGAGGCACAAGGCTGGGGAAGGTTACAGAAACATTTCTGCTGTTCTGAAAGTTCAAGTGAGCACAGTGGCCTCCCATCATCTGTAAGTAGAAGATGTTTGGAACCAGCAGGACTCTTCCTAGAGCTGGCTCGCCATCTAAACTGAGTGATTAGGGGAGAAGGGCCTTAGTCAGGGAGGCGACATAACCTGATGATCACTCTGTGTGAGCTCCAGAGTTCTTCTGTGGAGAGAGAAGAACCTTACAGAAGGACGACCATCTGTGCAGCAATCCACCAATCAGGCCTGTATGGTAGAGTAGCCAGACGCAAGCCACTCCCTGCCTGGAATTTGCCAAAAGGCATCTGATGGACTCTCAGACCATAAGAAACTAAATTTTCTGGTCTGATGAGACTAAAATTGAACTCTTTGTAGTGAATACCAGGCGTTACGTTTGGAGAAAACCAGGCACCGCTCATCAACAGGCTAATAATATCCCTACATTGAAGCATGGTGGTGGCAGCATTATGCTGTGGGGATGTTTATCCACAGCAGGAACTGGAAGACTAGTCAGGATAGAGGGAACGATGTACAGAGACATCCTGAATGAAAACGGCTTCAGAGTGCTCTTGATCTCAGACTGGGGCGACGGTTCATCTTCCAGCACGACAATGACCCAAAGCACATCGCCAAAAAATCAATGGACTGGTTTCAAAACAAATTGGTGAATGTTTTTGAGTGGCCCAGCCAGAGCCCAGATCTAAATCCTATTGAACATCTCTGGAGAGATCTAAAAATGGCTGTACACCTTCGCTTTCTATTCAAGCCTATTCGGAAAGACAGGTGTACCAAGCTTCTGGCATCATATTCAAAAAGACTTGAGACTGTTATTGCTGCCAAAGGAGCATCAACACAGTATTGAGCAGAGGCTGTGGATACTTATGTACATGTGATTTCTAAGGTTTTTTTTATTTTTAATAAATTTGCAACAATTTTTTCACATTGTCATTATGGGGTATTGTGTGTAGAATATAGAGGAAATAAATTATTGAAGTTATTTTGGAGTAAGGCTGTAACATAACTTTCCTGATGCATAGTAAGGAACAATCTAAACTCGTATAGCTGGAGGAGTCAGGCAGTACAGTGCCATGCTAAAGCCCACCCCAAGCTTTTAGTTGCACATTAAAAATCGCCCATTTCTACAGGAAGCATTCATGTGGAATTGGCTTGGAGTGCGGGGTCTGTCTCAGCGGAGAGTCATTGTGAAAGATGACATCTGAGATTATAAATCAACAATCCTCTCCACGACTTCAGAAACCCTCTGAAACCACAAGAGCAATATACTTCATGATGGAATTCTCCAAGGACCGGATCCTCGCTCCACTGTCACGCAATGTTAACGCGGGATCGCAAGTTTTTTTAACACACCTCCAAGTACCCAGCAATCACCGCTCCAAATAAACATTCCATGTGGAAACTCATGCAACTATTACATTCGACCGTCACAGGATCTGCACTTCATATTTTAGCACAGCCACCCAAGATAAATGTACTCTGCACTGTTTTAAAACAGGAATGTCAGGTATCTCTTGATTAAACTGGACGTGGTTCGCCAAAAAATGAACTTTGTAATAATATTTGGGTGTCAGGGGAAGGTAGCATCAGGCGCACACCTGTCTCTCCTGCTTAATGTCAAGAAGAAAAAGCAGACAGGAAATGCATGATCCTGACAGGAAGTTAAAGAGGGTAGTCAGAGCTCTTTAGAGACTGATGCCAATCCAGGCCTCGGCTCCGCTCAGGGAGTATCAGGTTTAGCCACACGGGTTAGCTAAGTCGAGTTGTGTGTACCTTTCTTTTCAAGTGTCGACGCTTCACATTTAGAGCCTCCTCACAGACATCAATGCAATCCACCTGGGGCTTTTTACAGGCTCCTGGGTCCTAGGATGCAAACTTTCCATGTTCGCAAACAATGGTAGGAAAGTGGATCTGCTGAAAAGACAAGCAAGAAGGATATCCAATTGAAGACAGAATTATTATTAAATACTTTACAGTTCATGTGACATTAACTATACCATACAGTCGTGCACAGAAAGGATTAAACAGTGACAGAAGCACTTAGAGAATGTACAGTACTTGTTTTAACCGTCACTTAGTCACTGACAGAGATAGAAACATTGTGTTGCCTAGTATTAAAAAATACTTTTTATTTATTATTATCGTTCAGATCGTGAAACAGGTGAATTAGCCTGTAAGTTTAAAAATATATATTTATATGTATGTCATTAAGATATATGTATGTCAGAACTCAAATGGTTGTGCCTGTCTGTGTTATAGTAGTATACAACCTTACCCTATTAAACAAACATTTTTAAGTGTGTTTCACAATAAATTTATACCTATGAATATAATATTAGGCTTTATATATATATATATATATATATATATATATATATATATATATATATATATATATATATATATATATATATATATATATATATATATATATATATATATATATATATATATATATAAAGCCTAATATTATATTCATAGGTATAAATTGTGAAATTATAAATTTTAATTTAAAAAATGAAGTTTAAAGTGACATTTGAAGGCTTAACTAGGTTAATTAGGCAAGTTAGGGTAATTATGCAAGTCAAGACCAGTGATTCCTAACCTTGTTTTGTCTGAGAACCCCTTTTCACCCTTTATTATCACTCATATAAGTTTACAGTAAGCAAGACAAAAAAACTGTATATATATATATATATATATATATATATATATATATATATATATATATATATATATATTCTTTTAATATGTCTATAGTCTTTAAATGAATATTGGAACATATTTGGAATGATATTTTTTGTGTGTCTTCTATAAATCAATGTAATGATAATATCCGACCGCAATCCTTTTAATATAACACATTCTGAACTACTGTAAAATATACAATCCAACCCGCTCTAAGATCTCAAAACTCAGGGCTTCTGGTAGAACCTAGAAGAGCAAAGTTGAGTAAAGGAGTTCAAGCCTTCTCATTTATGGCTCCTAATAGCCTTCAGGGCATCACTTAGCGGTATGATACATGAATGTGCTCCACGCCGGTTTTTTGCATCTTGTTTATATACACTATGAACAGCAGCTACGCTAATTATTCTATTTATTCTCTATTTCCACCAGGGGATACTCATCCCGAAGCCCTCAGACTATGCAGTGCCACTGATTTGATCCAAGACCAGCGACGAGATGATCCCAAGGTTTCCATAATCCTGGACCAGGCCGTATCCTGAGCAGCTGCTGTGGTGGTCATGGAGGAGTGGAGAGCATGAGACTGATTCCTGTCCAGCTTCTCCAGCCTCCGGCGCCTTGACTGCAGCTCTGCACAAGACGTTTGGCCATAGGAGAAACGGTCGTACCCAACTGAGCTTGTTTTCTCTTGAGGTTTTTTAAAACTTCACTTACGCCAATTGGTGAAGTTTTTTCCAAGCCGCTGTCGCCACTGCCTTGCATAGTTTGGGATCTGTAGAGCTGCGCATCGATGGATTTGCTCTTCAGTGTTTGAACTCTCAGTAGTGATTATTAAACCACACTGAACTAAGCTAAACTGAACAGAACTTAAACTCTGAAAACTGAACTACACTGTTTCAATTTACTATGATCTTCTATGTGAAGCTGCTTTAACACAATCTACACTGTAAGAAAAGGTAAATTGAATTAAATATATTTAAAGACATATTACAACCTTTATTGTTTTGATGCTCTGATGTAAGACTTGAGGGGAGCGTCTCTCAATGCCAAAAGCCAATGCCAAGTTTAAGCAGGAAGAAAGAACGACAGCCAAAATCATCCTCCACCAGAACTGATTCTCTAAACATCTCTTTTCCTCCTTATTGGAGATCTGGGAAGCTCGTCTGTGGCGTCTTATCAGGGGAGGAAATGGTTGATTTGATGTGGCGTTGGGCCGTGGGCTTGGATCCTTTCCCACCCTCTGTCAAAAGGGTCATATAAGAGGAAGAGCCGAGGGAATCACTTCGGGGCCTCCGTCCAAATGAGACACCCCATATCCTCCTCTTGAGCTGTTCACGGTTCCCCTTCAGGGTCGCTTGATGCAAATCGCAGAAAGCGACACCCCTCTCAGAGTCTGTGAATGTGCTCAGGGTTACGTAATGGCATGATTCAGAAATCTAAAGGCATTTGGATTTGGTGGTAGGTGGTTTCATGACACATGATGATGCAATCCTGTGACTACCCATTTTATCTGTGAGCCATGCGTTTACAGGCCTCTGGGAAAGCTGTTTTAACTGGTGCCTGCAGGTTTAAAGGAATGCTATTTTGGTAATAGGCTAATTGGATCACTCCCTTAGAGTTAAAACAGTTGAGTTTTATCATATTTTTATCCAATGAGACGATCTCTGGTGGGAGCACTTTTAGCTTAGCTTAGCATAAACTATTGAATCAGATTAGACCATTAGCATCTTGCTTAAAAATGAGTTTTGATAATTCACCCAAGGAGGCATTGTGGCTCAGTGGTTAGCACTGTCGCCTTACAGCAAGAAGGTCGCTGGTTCAAGTCCTGGCTGGGCAAGTTGACATGGAGTTTGCATGTGTGGAGTTTGTATGTTCTCCCCGTGTAGCTGTTGGTTTCCTCCGGGTGCTCCGGTTTCCCCAAAAGTCAAAAGACATGTGGTATAGGTGAATTGAATAAATTAAATTGGCCATAGTGTATGCGTGTGTGTGCGCGTTTGAGAGTGTTTGGGTGTTTCCCAGTTCATTCTGCTGTGGCAACCTCTGAAATTGATTCTAAGCAAAAGGAAAATGAATGAATGAACAATTCACCTATTTTAAAGCTTGACTCGTCTGTAGATACATTGTGAATGTCCAATACAAAATGAAAAATTGCTATTTTCTTTGTTGATGTTGAGATATTTTGCATTTTATATCAATGAGCAAGTAATTTTGCTGTCATTCCAAGGCTGCAGCTGACACAATGATATTACACAGCCCCTGAAAATAGTCCCCAGCTAGGTGGTAACAGCACTGCGTAATATTATTGCATAGGAAAGCTATCAAAACTCTTTAAAAAAAATATTCATGCTAATGGTCTAATCGGATTTAATGAATTTTGCTAAGCTAAGCTAAAAGTTTGCTCGCCAGCCCCCAAAATAGACTGAATTATTAAAAAAATGCTCAAAGTCTAACTCCAGGGAAGTAAAAGAGCCTGTTTCCAAAAAAAAGTGGAGTGTTACTTTAAGTGTGGGATTCCAAGCTGCAGGAAAACACATTTTGCTGCATTCCCATAGTGGTCGTGGAATTGTTATTTTCCTCTTCTTTTCCAGGGTTCCTGCTGATGCTGTTGTCTGATGGCGGTTTGTCAGCCGAGTGACAATTCCTGCCTAATTTCAAGAGGAAGCCAGAATGCCCTCAAACAAGTCTGTTGATAGCTTTGTTCCTGGGCCAAGAGCAAACTCGGGACGCTCAGCTGTGGAGCTGCTCCCCAGAGCCAAAGCTTCACAGAAGCAATTAACCATGGGTAGTTTGGCTTAATGAATACTATCAATTACAAAGCCTCTGTACTTACAGAGCTGGAAAAACTCTGGGACTGTGTGGTACTTCATAGAAGGGGAAAAAAAAAAAACAGCAACGACAATACAGCATTCATATCGAGAATATTTTTGACCGCTTTGGGTTACTTGAGATTGATGTTTAGTAATGAAACAACAATCTCCAGCTAATCTACGTGATCTCTAAATCGACTAGGGTTAATGAACACAAACCCAGCGCTACACGGCTGTTGACCTGTTACTCTTAAGACTCAAAGATGTTTTTGTTGGCTTTTCAGATCTGAACACTTGTAATTCCATACTCAAGCAATTTCTTATTTCGTATGAAGCATTTCTTTTGCAGTGGCTAAAAAATATTTAGCATAGCATAAATGTAATCAAGACATAAATGATCTCATTATAATCATGTTTTCTAGCAGCATCAGTTGCATCGCTACACTGCAATTCACAAATCCTCCAGTCGTAATCACCACACAGACACTGAATGGGACACTTCCAAAACCTCACATCCCCGTACCCCAACCCCAATAATGCAAGTCTACTAAAGGAGGTCAAGTCTTCTCATTTCTAAAGTCTTCCTGATAATGATAAAAGATACTGGAATTCGATACAAATTGATACTGAAATTTTAAAAACGTCCATTTCCCGCTAATATTGAGCGCTGTTGAGAACATTTTTAAACACTGCTGATTTGCCATTGAGTTCACCTGCTCAACAAAAATGTCTGTAATTGGCAGTGAAAGCCATAGGTTTACTAAACTCACCGCTGTTTATTCAGTGTAACCACAGATACAGGAACACTGGAGCATTTTAAAGCTGCGATTCATCAGCAGATCGCTCGCATATTAGCTTATAGACAAGCCAGCTGATTAACATGACTTTGAAACACTCCAGTGTCCCTGTATCTGTAGTCCTTCCATCTGCAATAAAATGGCATTTTTAGGCAACAAATGGCCAAAGTGGGTCAATTTGGAAATTACATTTTCACATCACAGTGTGGACTGTAAAAACGGAGACTTCTGGGGGAAAAACAATTATACAAGTCTACTAAAGGAGGTCAAGCCTTCTTATTTAAGGTTTCTAAACTCTGGAATAGTCTTCCTGATAATGATAAATGCTACTGGAATTCGGTACAAATTGATACTGAAATATTAAAAACGTCCATTTCCCGCTAATATTAAGCGCTGTTGAGAACATTTTTAAACACTGCTGATTTGCCATTGTGTTCAACTGCTCAACAGAAATGTCTGTAATTGGCAGTGAAAGCCATAGGTTCACTAAACTCACCGCTGTTTATTCAGTGTAACCACAGATACAGGAACACTGGAGCATTTTAAAGCTGCGATTCATCAGCAGATCGCTCGTATGTCAGCTTATAGACAAACCAGCTGATCAACATGACTTTGAAGCGCTCCAGTGTCCCTGTATCTGTGGTTACGCTTGCAACTATTAAACGTTGCCTGGGAAATGGTTTGATTTCAGTTTACTGATTCCATTGATTTTTCCTGTTTGCAGGGCGAGAAGGGAGTTTGAGCTTAGGTAGATCTCGAGATCTACCGCTGCTTAAGGATTGCTATGATGGTGTGCTGCTGGTGAAATTGGTATATGGTGCTAATTTGGTTTAGTCAGTTTACTTATGTCTCATGTTTTGGACTGTAGGAGGAAACCGGAAAACCTGGAAAAAACCCATGCGAGCACGGGGAGAACATAAACTCCACATGGGAATGTCAACTGGCCGGGTAAAGACCCGAACCGGAGACATTCTTGCTGTGAGGTAACAGTGCTAGTCACTGGGTCGCCGTGCTGCCCTATGAAGGAAAAAGAGGAGGAAAGAGGATGGACAGCGGGATCCTTCAAGCCAAAGATGACTATGGTAAGATGCTTTGGTTATTTATACTAAGTTGGGAATCATCTGATTGGTGAATCATACATTAACTAATGTGGGGCCAGCCGAGTCAATCATAAGCAAGTGATCCTCTCGAAATTAGATTAGAAATAAACTTCACTTATAGTCTTTTTTTTCACCTTTAGGGAAGTATGCTAATAAATCAGATATTATTTAGGGTATTAATTAAGGTAATATTTAAGGTATTAATAATAATAAGGTGGGTGTCATGGTGGCGCAGTGGGTAGCACAATTGCCTCACAGCAAGAAGGTTGCTGGTTCAAGCCCCGGCTGGTTCAGTTGGCATTTCTGTGTGGAGTTTGCATGTTCTCCCTGTGTTCGCATGGGTTTCCTCCGGGTGATTCGGTTTCCTCCAAACTCCAAAGACATGCGCTATAGGTGAATTGAATAAACTAAATTGGCCGTAGTGTATGTGTGAATACAAGAGTGTATTGGTATTGCCCAGTGTTGGGTTGTGGCTGGAAGGGCATCCGCTGCGTGAAACATATGCTAGATAAGTTGGCGGTTCATTCCACTTTGGTAACCCCAGATTAATAAAAGGACTAAGGTGAAAATGAATGAATGAATGAATGAAAGTGTGCGAATGCAATAGTGTATTGGTGTTTTCCAGTGTTGGGTTGCAGCTGGAAAGGCATCCTCTGCGTACGTAGAACATATGCAGGATAAATTTACAGTTCATTCTGCTGTGGCGACCCCTGATTAATAAAGGGACTAAGCCGAAAATAAAATAAATAAATGAATAATAATAAGGTATTTAAGGTATTATTTAGTTATCAGGTATTAATTTGGCAAAAGTTAAACTTTGTCTGGGAAACGGTTTGAATTTCTGTTTAGTAAAAAAACAATAGAGTTTCATTTGGGGCGACAGTAACTAAATACGTGTAGTGTATAAGTGCATAGTGTGTCATTTGGAACGCAACTATGGTCTTATTTTTCACCTTTAGTAGGGAAGTATGCTATTTTGGATGTAGACTGAGGGTCTGGAACATTCTTTCATGAATATATCTTCCGCTGTTCACCACAATTCACAACTACCGGTTGGTGCTGGGGAAAAAAAATCTAATTAAGTGGCATTAAGCAATTATGGTTTCCTAATTAAAAAAAAAAAAAGATTTACTGGTAAATTTTCTCCATTCAGTGCTTCCTGTTTTAAACCAAGCCCTGCATTTAAGCATCGCCTTCCTTTAAGGCAAGTGATACTCGGAGATCTGACATACAACCTCACTAGACATGCTATTGCAATTTATTTTAGATGTGCATGTATGTGGTGGCATGGAGGCTCAGTGGTTAGCACTGTTGCCTGACAGTAAGAAAGTTCCTGGTTCGAGTCCAAGCTGGGTCAGCTGGCATTTCTGTGTGGAGATTGCATGTTCTCCCTGTGTTGGCGTGGGTTTCTTCCGGGTGCCCCGGTTTCCCCCACAGTCCAAAGACATGCGCTATAGGTGAATATAGTGTGTGTGTGTGTGTGTGAATGTGAAAGTGTATGCGTGTTTCCCAGTACTGGGTTGCGACCAGAGGAGCATCTGCTGTGTAAAACTTTTGCTGGAATAGTTGGTGGTTTATTATGCTGTGGCAACCCCTCATAGATAAGGGGAATAAGCTGAAAGAAAACAAAATGTATGAATAAATGTGTATGGATGTGTATTAGGAAAAGTACCCAAAAAGTACAGTGGCCAGGAAGTGCAAAACAACAAAGTGTGAAACACTTTTTTCACGAAGCTCAAGACAAATTTACATTTTGGAAAACATGTTTACCTATCATAAGACACAATTGACCCTTCGCTAAGCCACACGCAAAAACCGCCACCCACCAATCGTGGCTTAGCAACTGTAGCTACGCGCAGGGGCTCTGTCAAGCTTTCGAGCGAGTCCATATGGATTGTGCAAATCTGATACCCGGTATCCTTAAAAGTTTGGACGGGATGGTGGAATTTTTTCCCTTTTCAAAACCTAAAACGCAAGAGGAGAAATGTCAGCGTGGATCAAGCTGTGTGAGGGGAGCTAAAGGAGCAGAGCTTTTTGTTTTTGTTTTGATATTCCTGACACATTCAGTGATAGACAGACGGCAATAACTCACACACCTCTTACCCTAAACAGATCTAAACTGTGTTTCCTACAAAAACACAAAGCTGGTGGTATGTCACAGCTGTCTTATTCCTTTTTTTTTTTCGCTTGATCTTATGAGTAATGCTCCATTTAGGCCTTCGCCATAACGTTAGTAACGTAGTCATACTAATAGCGAATAGGTCATAATGACATGAGCTATTGATCCGGAAAATACGAATCTGCCAATCTGTTGCTAACTTTACTGAACTTCATATTTCCATCTGTTTCAAGCTAATTTGAAATTACAAATCAACAGAACAAAACAATTTGATCACAAACTGAGCACTTGAGATCAGTATACTTTACCAGCAGCTGTTTTTCATTAATTTATAAAGAGTACACGAATATACTGACAGTAATGAGTAACTTACATTGTTATGGGTCAATGATGCTAATATTCAGCACAAATCCATCAGTTTCCCCTTTCTGGCTCTTCTTTCTATGAATGAAATGTAAAAGCACTGTCATGCGTGTTTCCTCGCCGGTTAGTAACGCTATGTTTCATTGCAGAAAAATGAATCTATCAGGGTTTTTGGCTAAAAAATAGAGAAATCACGATTCAATTGGTTATTATTAGATTATTTTAAAATTTCACCTCTATTGCTGAGCATGAGCGAAGCTGTTGAATGGTCAGTGCTAAGCTATCTTCAACTTTGATTGAATTATTCTCTAATCGGTTGCCTATTATGTGGTGAAAATACCCCTGTAATGTATACTGCAGTCTTTTTTTTGTCTGCTTTCTCGAATATCTCACCTGTTCGCCAAAAATGACATTATATCCCTGGCAATGTCTGACACTGCGCATACACATTGAAAAAGCCGTGCCAGGCACAAATGCTTGACAGGTGTAGCAACAGTAACTAAGGAGGGCGGAGCTTAGCAAAGGGTCCATTACATAGAATAAACGATTTTACCAAGGACGAAAGAAATTTACATTTTAGATGAAAAATGAACGAGATGCAAAACACTTTTACCAGGGCCAAAACAAATTTACAATGACAGATTCTTTACGGAAGGGGAATGTACCACACACAATAAAAACAATTTAAAAAAGCTGGACTAAAACTCATAAAAAACAGGACAAAACCAAAATAAATGTGCCAAAGTCCCTTCTGCCCCACCACATCTGTCACATTTAGAAGACACAGAGGGAAACGTTTTACTTAATCTAGATTTGAGAAATGAAGGCGATGCAAAACTTAAAATTGGATTGATTTGTGTCTCGAATCTAGTGTTTATTTCTGACCTAAATTAATTGTGACATTTAATTTAGAAAACAAAACAAAACCTTTGTTTTTTGTGTGTGTTAAACCTCACAGTAGGGAAAAGGGGCAATAGCTAGTCAAAGGTATGAGATCACTATTGCAAAAAAATGTGCTGCAATTAGAGAGGGGAAATAAAATAAGAGCGCAAGTGCAAATGACTCTGATAGAAGGGGAGATACGGGATTAAAATGAACTAAACAACATGCAGCTGTTACTCAATTTCAACAAAAGGAAAAGTCATTTTATACCGACACAAGCACACATGTGCTTTTATAAGCTCATATAAAAGCGTAAGATGAAGTTAATTGTGTTTCCGCTAAAAACCAAGATTAAATGCATGAGGAAATTGTCTGTTTCGGTGGAAACTTAAGATGCTTTTTTTCCTTCTAATACATTTATGGGACAAAAATGCAATTAGTGGCATCATAAAACAAAAGATAAGTAGAGCGGATATGTTTGCAGAAAAAACAACTCAAAGTAAAGGAAAAATAGTAAAGGAAAAATAAATTAAACACTGCTATATTTTTGCAATAAATAAAATTAATTAATTATATATATAACAGGCAAGGAATTTTTCTGAGTATTTCCTATAATATTTTTTTCTTCTGGAGAAAGTCTTATTTGTTTTATTTTTGATAGAATAAACGCAGTTTTTAATTTTTTACAAATATTTTTTAATAAGGTCAATATTATTAGCCCTTTTAAGAATGTTTTTGTCAATGTCACTTTAAGTTGAATACTAGTATCTTGAAAAATATCTAGTAAAAATATTATGCACTCGTGGCACAGATAATAGAAATCAGCTATTAGAAATGAGTTATTAAATATGATGTTAGAAATATGTTCTACAGAAAATATGAATTTAAATGAAAGATTTGTGGGGGTGTACTTACATATCATCACCTTTGATTTTAAAGGTTCTATCTGCGTTCTGAATGATTTTGAGATATTGAGTTTCAAAATTTTTGCATTCCATAGCAAACAGTGCGTGTGTAACATTAAAAAAAAAAAAATCTAAACAACTTATAAAAAAAACATCCCTTAATGTAAATAAGTTGTCATTTAATAAGAATATGTCAATAACTCAATTTTGACAAAAATGTCAGGTAGAACCTTATCATTCTAAGGTGACGATATGCTGAGTATATACTGTGTGTATACATTCAAGGCCGAAATTAATTGTACCTGTGGCTAATTCTGACTTAAATTTACTTTTATTTAACCAGCAAGTTTTTTTTAGACCAGTAATGACACAGGCTTCTCCCAAAAGATAACAAGACACTGTACAAGAGGCATCATTGTGGAAAAAAAGATTTTTCTTAAGTAAAAATGTTAGGAATGTTAGGAATGTCCAGATCCGATCATGTGATGGGAAATTGGGCCCGATCACACTCCGATCGAGTTTCAGACTCGATTGGAATCCGAAGTTACCTTCCGATCGGGACTCGAATGGATCTATATATAGTCAAAATTATTTGAAGTCAGCATTATTAGCACCTTTTGATTTATTTTTTTCATCTTTTTAAAAATATTTCCCAGATGATGTGTAACAAAGCAAGGACATTTTCACAGTATGTCTGATAATATTTTTTCTTCTGGAGAAAGTCTTATTTCATTTCGGCTAGAATAAAAGCTTAAAACCATTTTAAGGTCAAAATTATTAGCCTCTTTAAGCTATTTATATTTTCGATGGTCTACAGAACAAACCCTCGCTATAATAACTTGCCTAATTACCCTAACCTGCCTAGTTAACGTAATTAACCTAGTTAAGCCTTTAAATCTCACTTTAAGCTATATAGAAGTGTCTTGAAAAATATCTAGTAAAATATTATGTACTGTCATCATGGCAAAGATAAAAACAAATTAGTTAATAGAGATGAGTTATTAAAATTATTATTTGCTGGAAAAAATATCTTTGCTTTGTTAAACAGAATTGGGAAAGTGGAGCTAATTATTCGGGGGGCAAATAATTCTGACTTCAACTGTATATGTATATTCTCATTATTTTTTAACACATCTATAGTTATGTGGTGACACAGTGTTAGACCTCTTTTATGACTTCACACAGAAACAGCAATGCTTGTGGCATGACATCAGTTTGTTGCAGAGACGCTACTGGTTATATAGCTCTTTTTTGTATGTATTATAAAAGTATAAGATGAGGTTCCGGTATTGATAGATACTCAAAATCAAATGACTCGGGCTCAAGGGCAAAAAAACCTGATCGGGACATCCCTAATAAATTATATTTCTTTAAGTCAGAATTTGGGGTATGAATAATTTCGGACTTGACTATATATATACCCAGTATCCGACTGAATCAGAAACACAATTCTGAGTATCTGAATGCTGCTGATCTGCAAAACAGAAATGTACACGTGCATAAGTTATTAAAATACCAACAAATTAATTTTTAATTTAGTTATTTTTATCCCTCTAATGCCCTTAAAAAAAGACCATGATAACACCTTAACATATTAAAGTACAACAAACAGCATTGAAATGAACACGTTGGTTGTAAATTATTGTTTGTGTCTCCATGTAGACAAGGTCATGAGATAGTGAGGCTTCACATGAAGATAGTGCCATCTAGAGCCATCCTTCAGACAGCACTGAGGCAATAATAAACACTGTACAGCCATCAAACTGACACAGCCAGAACAGAGAGCAGAAATCATGTCTGGAACAAAGCTAAAATCATAAACCATCATCTAATACAGAGTCATTTATTATTAAATGTAGGGATATACAGTGCCTAGCAGAAATGAGTACACCACCTTTTGAAAATGATCATTTGTATCCATTTCTCAGTGAATATAGTCAATATGCTTTGGTGCATTTCAACAAAACAGTTTTATTAAACAGATATATCCATTAAAATAAGAGACTGGTCAGATAAGAGACTAACAACTTTATGAATAGAAAGATAATACATTTAAATCAGTGGTCACCAAACTTGTTCCTGGAGTGCCGGTGTCCTGCAGATTTTAGCTCCAACCCCAATCAAACACACCTGAACAAGCTAATCAAGGTCTTGCTAGGTATACTTGAAACACCCAGGCAGGTGTGTTAAGGCAAGTTGGAGCTAAGCCCTGCAGGGCACCGGACCTCCAGGAACAAGATTGGTGACCCCTGATTTAATTAATGCAAGGTATGGGAAAACAACATTTTATATATTTTAATGTGTCTCTTGATTTTTCCTGTTTATTAAAATGTTTATGTAATATTTGTTGATTAATTTGAGTGCACTCATTTTGGACTGTGATTGAATTATTATTATTATTTTTGTTAGAATAGTTGCAGTTTTGGCTTTGGTACTGACTAATCTAATGTATATGCACAAATATAATATTGTAAAGCATCCTGTAGCAAATGTGAACTTAAAAGAGAGGCCTGTGAGGGGTGTACTCATTTTACAACTTGCAAACTCCACACAGAAGTGCCAACTGACCCAGCCGGGGCTCGAAACAGCAATCTTCTTGCTGTGAGGTAATTGTGGTACCTACTGCGCTGCCCTATTTTATTTGCATTTATTTTATATTTTCTAAATCAAACATTTACTCTGAAGATCTAAATAAAGTGTGAAATTCAATCACAGTTGAACAAGTAAAATTATTTTATGTATATTGTAAAATGTAAAAATGTTATATATATATATATATATATATACAGTTGAAGTCAGAATTATTAGCCCCCTTCGATTTTTTTTCTTCTTTTTTAAATATTTCCCAAACGATGTTTAACAGAGCAAGGAAATTTTCACAGTATGTCTGATAATATTTATTCTTCTGGAGAAAGCCTTATTTGTTTTATTTCGGCTAGAATAAAAGCAGTTTTCAATTTTTTAAACATCATTTAAGGGACAAAATTATTAGCCTCTTTAAGCTAAATTCTTTATCGATAATCTACAAAACAAACCACTGTTATACAATAACTTGCCTAATTACCCTAACCTGCCTAGTTAACCTAATTAACCTAGATAAGGCTTTAAATGTCACTTTAAGCTGTATAGAAGTGTCTTGAAAAATATCTAGTCATAAATTAATTACTGTCATTATGGCAAAGGCAAAATAAATCAGTTATTAGTAATGAGTTATTAAAACTATTATGTTTAGAAATGTGCTGAAAAAAATCTTCTCTCCGTTAAACAAAAATTGGGGAAAAAATAAACAAGCGGTCTAATAATTCAGGGGGGCTAATAATTCTGACTTCAACTGTATATATATGGCGACGCGGTGTTGCAGTAGGTATTCTGTCATTTCTGGACGCCACGTCTCACTACAGTACAAACCTATTTAACAAAAGTTTGAAAAACACATGGTTAGCTGACAAATCACAGATCAGAATTTAAACCCCCAAATCAGAAAATCAGGGCAACACGATAGCTCAGTGGTTAGCACTGTTGCCTCTAAGGCAAGAAGCTTGCTGTTTTGAGTCCCGGCTGGGTCAGTTGGCATTTCTATGTGGAGTTTGCATGTTCTCCCAGTGTTAGTGTAGGTTTCCTCCAGGTGTTCTGTTTTCACCAGTCCAAAGACATACAGTATAGGTGAATTGTGTACGCTGAGAGGTGTTTTGAGTAATTTTAACTCATTTTCATCATTTCTACTCACACTGCATGTGCAATTTCTACTGTCATATTCCTGTCATACAGAAACATTTCAAAAAGCCAAAATACACAAAATAGTTCCAGCCAAACTTTTTTTGTTTTGTTTTTGCGAACAATGGACCGCAGCAGTCAGGTTTTTAGAGATAAAAAAGCCATTCATTTTTTTAATATAGGCAAATTAAATTTAAGCCTGAAATACAGTTTTGTTTTTGTTTTTTTTTGTCTGTAGAAGATGCAACAAACTTTAAATAATTCATTTAAAATTTTTAGATTGTGCCAGTTTGCTTCGTTGTACATTTACACTTAGCAGACACTTTTGTCTACAGCGACTTACAATCGAGGAAGCATTCAGCGATTCAACAAGAAGAGGCAATACACACAAAGTACTGTTAGTGCTCAGAAAAGTAAGTGCAAGAGGAGGGGGAAGTGTTGTTGTTTTTTTTTTCTTTTATAGAGAGAAAAGATTTTTTCACGGTTCATTAGGCTCACTCACTTGTGCGAAGAAACACACTTCAAAAATGAACCAACTATTTTTTTTAGAGACATGGAGTGATTGTAGAAATTTGTCTAGGGCAAATGAGCAAAACTGGTGCAAGTGTTGTATAAAAGAGTGTGTTTCTACAGGTGGTTTGTCAAGCCCTCTCACCTGTGTATTGTAGTTCTTTCCCTCATTGAGTCTTGTCTGTTTGTTTATTGCTACATAAAGTATAGCAAAAGGTTGATTTCAAGTAAGAATGCAGTACTTTAAGTGCAAATCAAAATTATAGTCAGCAATTAATATGAATGATTCTAATTTTACTTAAAAAAGGATTCTTGGACGAAATCAAGGACAAGGCTAGTTTATTAAGAGTATAACGCAATGTCTAGTAAGTATTTAAATCATCAGAACACAGATAGGATCACTTAATTAGCAGAAGTGCGCTCGTCTTGCGATGTTTTTTGAACCTTCGATTCAGTTGCCTTTGGGAGAAATGACTAGGAATAATAAACGACAGAAAACGGTCAAACTACTTCCTCTGCAGACAAGTGTGTTCATGACTATACAGATAAAATAGAATAATATAATAAGAAAATATCAGTTTGCAACATCAAGCAGCACAACAAGCTGTTTTTAATGTCTTAAAATGAATGGAAGTGAATTTGACCTGAAGTCTCCAGCCAAAAAGATTCATATGACTGCGCCCGCTTGTACGGGAAGAAAAAGGTCAAGAGACCTTAAACAATAAAAATCAAGGGAACACCTAAACAAATCAATGTAACTCTAAGTGTTCAAAGCATATTTGTTTATTAACTAAAAAGTGTGCCAAATTAGTCCCAAGTACAGTGAAATATTGCACTTATAGGTGTAAAGCTAATACTAGTTGTACATTGATATCGGGATACTTAATATAAAGAGTACTTAAAATACACTTTCATAAGCAATCTTAGAACTATGCTTCTTAAAATAACCAAGATTTAAACAAGTAGCAGTGCTATCAACTCATGTTTTGTGGAAAAAAATATATTACTAGAAAAAGATAACATGATAAATCTCACATTTCATTACAGCCAAAACCCTTCAACTTAATTCGTCTAAACAGGAAGGGCAGACTGGATGAATGAAACCGCAGATCCACTTTCTGGCAGTAGATGGCGCTTATGGAAAAGCGTGAATACAGTGTTTACCTAACGTTACAAGCAAGCACTGCTGTTTACGCTCCTCTTTATTTGCATCATATGCAGGGAAGATTAAAAGTAAATGATAGCTTCTGATGTTTTCCCTTCAGACATTTCTACAACCCGCATTTCATTATAAAACTGGACAATTTCACTGACACGTTGTAAAATAGGTCCATAAAGTGCAAACATGGTAACCAGGACAAGTGAAAGCATTTACAAGCTATATCATAAGCTGTATTTACATATGTATTTAGATTGGGAAATGTGTAACTGATTTTTTTCCCTGATGCTGCTTGCCGCTGCAGTACCAAACCAAAGCGGTTTGAAATGCATTCAAACCAAATTCTGACATGAGAGCTGGCCAATCACAGATTAGAATGACACCAGGGCTGACCAATCGAACTTCAGGGATTAATAGCCCACCCATCTGAACCCTCATACTACTCCTCTTGATGTTTTGGGTATTCCAAAAGTGGCCTATTACCAGATCCACTGTTGAAAACTATCGGAAAAAGATGACAGGCACATAAAATCTGCTGCTGACATGTTGACATTAAACATAGGAAGCTTTTTTCATGTGTTTGATGAGTGTAAAAGAAAAAATATATATATGGAAAAATTACAGGGTGCTTATGTGTGTGTGTGTGTGTGTGTGTGTGTGTGTGTGTGTGTGTGTGTGTGTGTGTGTGTGTGTGTGTGTGTGTGTGTGTGTACAGTTGAAGTCAGAATTATTAGCCCCCCTGTTTATCTTTTCCCCAATTTCTGTTTAACAGAATAGGGTTTTTTTTTCCAACACATTTCTAAATATAATAGTTTTAATAACTCATCTCTAATAACTGATTTATTTTATCTTTGCCATGATGACAGTAAATAATATTTGACTAGATATTTTTCAAGACATTTCTATACAGCTTTTCAAGAGTTCACACTTAGGTAATGATTGATAAAAAAATCTTGTTTGGCATGCTGTCCCGGGAGAGAGCCCTGAGTTTATAAGATCCTCGAGCCCTGGGCTCCCTCCCGTTGTGGGGTGAAAGGGGAGGTTGAGCTCAGGTAGATCTTGAGGAATCCCCCTTTCTTTTTTGTAGCTAAGTGCCAGATATGGATAGCTGAGAAGAGGTGCACCCAGAACTTGGCTTATAAATATTTTCGATTAATTGTTTAGAGTGCTTGTTTTTAAACTGTTGGAGGAAACTTTAGGACCCGGGGAAAACCAACGCGAGCATGGGGAGAACAAGCAAAACTTCGCACAGAAATGTCACTTGGTTTAGAAAGGAATTAAACCAAGGGCATTCTTGCTGTGAGGCAACAGTGCTAATCACTGGCTACCGTGTCGCCCGTTTGAAAGGAGGAAAAGTAGGGTTGAGTGGGGGGGTGGGGGGTTCTTTAAGACGAAGATATTGAGATAAGAAAATTCTGGTTATTTAAAGTGAGTTAATCGTCTGATAGGATAACTGGTCATGAGCTAATGCTGGAACAGCTGTGAACAATCATAAGCTTGTGATCCTCTCAAAATTTGTTTATAAATAAACTTCACAAAGTGACATTTAAAGGCCTAACTAGGTTAATTAGGTTAACTAGTCAGGTTAGGGTAATTAGATAATTTATTGTATAACGATGGTTTGTTCTGTAGACTATCGAATAGAAATATAGCTTAAAGGGGCTAATAATATTGTCTTTAAAATTGTTTTTAAAAAAACTGCTTTTATTCTAGCCAAAATAAAACAAATAAGACTTTCTCCAGAAGAAAAAATATTATCAGACATACTTTGAAAATGTCCTTGCTCTGTTAAACATCACTTGGGAAATATTTAAAAAAGAAAAAAAAATCAAAGGGGGGCTAATAATTCTGACTTAACTATATATATATATATATATATATATATATATATATATATATATATATATATATATATATATATATATATATATATATATATAACTAGTCTATATATTTAATGTGCTCTATAAAACTATATATTTAATGTGCTCCTATATATATATAGGAGCACATTAAATAATGTTTGTTGCATTGTCTGCAATGATATACAAGTCAAATTCAATTTAGAAAATCAATACTTTCTTTTTTATTTGCGTTTTCCATATGATCCCAACTTTTTCTGATTTGATTATAACGACACCAGGGCTGACCAATCAAACACTTAAGGATTTATGGCCCACCCATCTGAACCTGACAAAATCCAAATTTCTTTTTTAGGTGGCCTATTTCCAGATCCACTGTTGAAAACTAGCGGAAAAAAAGATGACAGTGAATCAAAATCTGCTGCCGACATGTTGACATTAAACACAGGGAGCTTTTATCATGTGTTTGACGGCAGCCTAACAGCAAGTATGCAGCTTATTATAGGGTGCTCGCAAAATAAAGTGCACTTAGTAGTGTGTGAACCCACCTTTCACCCATTGGGTAGATGTAAAGCGAGGGACTGCGCTTCTCTACGAGTCCACTGCTGATTCTTTGGCAGAGTCCGGCTTTTCCCAGGCTTTGCTTTTTCCACAGTTTAGTGGTTTTCGACAAGATGTGGTTTTAATGTCACAGCATGCTGAAGTTACAGTCAGACCAGGAAAAAGACTGTTGTACCCAGAGAGCGATCCTGATGGATGAAGCATGGGAAATCTGCGATATGGTTGAAAACCTCAATGGGATCCGTGCACATCATGGGCCATTATATGATGGTGAGATATGATAGCAAAACACGATCCTTGAGAAACTTGCGAAGACAGAATAGGCCTTACAGGAAGTATAAATCACTTCCCGTCCTGACTGGCAATTATCCTTTTCAATCATGAGATTTAGCAATAACTTGAACGGTGAAAGTGAAGAACAATAATGATCCCCTTGGGTAAAGAAGAAATAAAGAATTATACAGAGAGCTAAACACAAACATCTAGGGAAATTGTGGAGTTGTTTGAAAGTATTGGGAAAAATACTATGGTGAAAAGGCATTAAATTACATCATTAATTGCAAATATCACATCATTCATTCATTTTTCTTCGGCTTAGTCCCTTTTTTATCAGGGGTCGCCACAGCTAAATGAACCACCAACTATTCTGGCACATGTTTTATGCAGGGGATACCCTTCCAGTCGCAACCCAGTACAGGGAAACAATCTTAAATTCACACATCTACACACTACGGCCAATTTACCTAATTCACCTAAAGTGCATGGGCTCTATTTTGACGGTCCATGCGCAGTGCGCAAAACGCAGGGCGCAAACGCTTTCAGAGCGTGTCAGAATGCATTTTTGCTCATTTACAGACGGGAAAATCCGCTTTGCGCCAAGGCGCATGGTCTAAATTTTCTTAATGAGTTATAGGTGTGTTTTGAGAAAACCAATTAGAGTCTCATCTCCCATTCCCTTTAAGAGCCAGCTGCGTCGCACCATAAGCGCATTCACTATTTACAGGACGCAAAGTAAGTCTAAGTGGAAAAACTGAGCATTTCACTAGCAAATAGTTAACAGTTAACAGTTTTTTTTTTAACAGAAAACAGTTAAACAGAGCATCTACTGCGTGAGAATGAGAGATAATGGATCACTTTCACTTTCGCTCTTGGATAGGGAAACCTTTACACACAGACATCAATTAGTCTATAAATAATTAATTGCATTTGTTAAGTGCAAATATTTGTTTCAAAACTATTTCTAAATTCAGTTCTAATTTCCAGCAAACTAATAAATGAACAATAATAACGAAGTGTGCTCAAAAACCTGAGTTATATCCTAAAACACATGCTGTGCCCCATATGGTCTAAAACCTGACAGGTGGGCAAATCTAAGCTTGTTTTTTAATAAAACAAATATAAATATGGATATAATAAATAATACTGCTAATAATAATAACATTTTACAAAAGCAAATTGTTATGAATGAACTGAAAAAGCCTCCCGAGATGAAGAAGACATAAAAGCAGTGGTTTTTCATATTTATGTAGGCTAGAAAATAATATGTTTTGTAATATTTCAATCCTTTATATTTATATCCTTTATCTATTCTTATTATATCCTATATATATCATTAATATTTAAATTTTTTCATATGTAAAGATATTTGCCTATTGTTCTCTTGTGCGTATTAAGCAGTGTGTAAGCGAGGCGCAATTCTGCGCCAGAGTTTAGACCGGGTTTGTTTTGGTCTAATGAAAAACCTATTTAGTTTCTCAAAATAGCAACGCGCCAGCGGTCCGCCTCAGAACGCCTCCCTTTTTAGACCAGAACGCCTATGGGCACACATATGAGTGCTAATGCATTTGCTATTTAAACAGCGTAGCGCAACGCCTCAAAACGACTCTTGCGCCAAGCTGAAACTACCAAACAAGTATTGCGCCGCGCCTTGCGCCACATTGCGCCGGGTGTATGATAGGGCCCCATGTCTTTGGACTGTGGGGGAAACCAGAGCACTTGGAGGAAACCCACGCGAACACGAGGAGAACACACAAACTCCACACAGAAATGCCTGAAACTGGCTCAGTCGGGACTCGAATCATCGACCTTCTTGCTGTGAGGCGACACTGCTAACCACTGAGCCACCATACTGGACATTAACGTTTTCTGCATGTTTTGTTTTAGCATTGCTCTCTACTCTATTAGCAAATGATGAAATCAACATCTAAAACAGGAAAATAAATAACGAGATCATCGAAATGAGTCCATGTAAAATATGTTTATCTGGAAAAAGCAAAGGATACATATACAAGTAGCAACACATTTAAATAGTCAAGGAAAGCAGAAGCAGCTTCAATAAAGTGCAGAATATCCAATGCTTCTCACTACTGTCAGTGCAAAAATACATACAATTTTAAGGCAGTTTTCAACAGTATCCGCTTGTTAAGTGTGACGTCACGCGAAGCGGCTTCCGTGTCCAAGCGCTCTATTCAATTGAATAGGGAGACTCATGAAATGGTAATTATAAGCGTTTACAAAGCGATTTAATATATTCAAAAATCACGATCGCAATATATATGTCCATGCCTAATATTCGATGGCCAGAAAGTGATTCAGTTTTTTATAAATTGTTAAAATGTTGGTATTTTTATGCAGCAAGCCCAGAGATTGTTGTGTACACTATGACTTTATATAAAATTTACTTTAATGTGTGATATGAATAAAAAGTGATCCTAAACAAATCATTTCTCAACTCAAATGAGTGGCGGCTTGGACCCGGAAACAGTATTACATACGTCACCAACACGTCACCACTTAACAAGCGGATATGGACAAAAAGTTTACGTGAAAACAACATAGTACCAATACCATTTTCTTTTACATTCAACTTTCATTACTTGCTGGATCAATAAAATAAATACAAATGAGGACTAATATCAGCATGCTTTTCTTTCATCAGTGGTGTTCATTATTGTTTTTGATTCAAGCATTAAATCATAAAAGGTAAGTCATTAAGTAGCAGACATATTCAACAATGCTTTGTGAAAAGTTGTTGATGAAATTGATTCGTTCACATGGGCATTTGTGTAATCAGGATTATTGAATAAAAGTGGACAGTATTAGAAATTACTATTCTGTTAATAATTAATCAACCTATTGTCATTCCAATCCCCTGAGACCTTCATTCATCCTTCGTTCATCCTCTAAACACAAATGAAGATCTTTTAGATTAAATCAGAGAGCTCCTCCATAGACAGCAACAGTCCCGAAACATTCAAAGTTCATAAAAGGAACCAAAAAGATTGTTTAAAAAAATCCCATGTGACTTTAGTTAATCAACTGTAATCATAAGAAGGTTCCAGAACACTTTTTTGTGCCAAAAAAAAAAAACAAAACAAAAAAAAACAGTAAAACACAACTGTGCTCACCAATGTCCTCTGCATCAGATCATGATGCATTTTTACTACTGGCAATACAATGGTTGGGGGCTGTGCCTTTGAATCTAATGACAAAGGCAGTAGTCAATATTTGAAGTGGATCAAGACAAAAAAAATTGGTGTTGTTCAATGTTTTTAGACAACTTCCACTTCAATCCACTTCAAATGTTTACCACAGTATGTGTCATACTGCCTTTAGTGAAATGAAGTGATGTGTGGTGACCCATACACTGCAAATAATGCTTTGCTTTACTTTAGGTTTTGTCTTGTTTCTAGCCCAAATATCGACAAATTATTAAAGCATTTTCCAGACAGGTAAAGAATATTGTCTTGTTTTCAGAAATAATGTGTCAAAACTAAGTGAGTTTTTCCTTTTAGAAGTTAAATAATCTGCCTATGGTGTAATAAAACCAAGTTTGTTTTTTTCTGGATGTGTTCTGTGACTCTCTAATGTCATCTAAAAAAAAGCTTCATTTGTGTTCTGAAGATAAACGAAGGGTGAGAAATTTATAGCAGAATTTACACTTTTAGGTGAACTAACCCTTTAAGCTGGTCATGTTAATTAGCAATGCTAACCAATGCAAAGTTGCTAGGTTTGTAATTGTTGTTGTTTCTCAATAGACAACCTTTTTTTTGTTCTGTTGAACACAAATGAAGACATTTTGAAGAATTTTGGAAAACAGTAACCATTGATGTCCATAGAAAAATAAAACAATAATATGGAAGTCATTGGGTACAGGTTTCCTACATTTTACAATATATATTTTTTGTGTGTTTTACAGAACACAAAAAGTCAAACTGGTCCTGGGTGAATATATGTAAATGATGACAGAATTTTCCTTTTTGGGTGAACTAACCCTTTAAGCATTTGGTTCACAAATTATTCCATTTCAAAATCAGCAAAATGTGATCAAAATCAAATCAAAAATGTGTTACCTTGCCATCACAGATGCCGTTGGTTTCCATTGAAATAATGTTGTGGAGTGTCAACAACAACCTTGATTTAATCGACCATCCGGACAGGCAGAAGCAGAGCTACATCAGTCATTGTGAAGGATAAATGTAATGATGGTGTCTGGTAGTGGAAGAGAAGAGATGCACGACATATGCTTCTTGCCAAAGATCTTCCGGATAGTAATGCGGCACAGGTTCATCAGTCGCTGAGGGTTTCCTGTATTAGAAGGCAAAAGTAGTAAATTAAACATCAAAATGCTTGAAAATTTGACTATAATGTCATGGAGAAAATACTTTCTGTAAGACATTACCATTACCTTAAATAAAACAACCAACAATTTGGGGATTTTGAATAAACTTTTAGATAATAATAAATATAATAATAATTGTCAGAATGAGATGGTACAGTAGCTTTGTAAAAAAATCATAGACAAGTTTCAGATATGTCAAAGTGTCAGAAATAAAATAAAACTTACTACCAAGATTAGAAATTAATATAAAAAAGCATAAAATATGAAAAGAAATATGTAATATTGTAAGAATGGGATGGTACATTAGCTTTAAAAAAAATAATGTACGGGTTTTAGAATTCAGATTTGTCAAAGTGTCAAAAAATTAATAAACAAAAATGAAAATTAATGTGAAATATGAAAAAAAAAAGTACAAAACAATCCTATCATACCATGTGTAAACCATGAAGTCTCATTTATGGTCCTGGATTTTGATAACTTTTTTAATGAAACAAATAAAAAAATATATGTATTAATTAGCTTTTTTACAGAAAGAAAAAATAAATATCTAAATTATACTCTTTGATAAATCGCCAGATTTTCTTTACAAGAAATGCCTAGAATATGACCAAAATACACTCAAACTGAACGTTGTGAAATTATGGAAATTTCCATATTTAAAAACTGTGTTAGTGTGACTTTTTTTAAAGCATTTAATTTGCTACAAAACTTTATTCTTCTGGTATTTTGCATGCAAAATAGTTTTTTTTCCAATATAAGAAATATAAGAGATTGAAATAATAATATATCTGGAATATTCTGTAATAAATGGCCAGTTAAGAAGTGCATAGCAGATGACCAAAGTCCTCTCAAACTGAAGTTGTGGAGTTTTTGAAAACTGTGTTAGTTTCAACTTTATTATTTTCAACTTTAATGCACTTCAATATAATAAATATCAGATAATGATACAATAATATATTTGGAATATTCTGTAGTAAATTGCCAGTTTTCTACATAAGAAGTGCAAAGCAGATGACCAAAATCCACTCAAACAGAATTATTTAAAACTGTGTTAGTTTAAACTTTTTTTTTCATTATTTTTGTTATTTCAACTATATTACTGTATTTCAATTTTATTCTTTTGGTATCTTGCAAACAAAAATAATCTCTTTTCAAAAATACACTTCATTTTACAACCCCAAATCAGGAAAAGTTGGAAAAGTATGGAAAATACAAATAAAAAAAAGATAATAGTGATTTCCAAATTTACTTTGACTTGTATTTCATTGCAGACAGAATAACAAACATTATTTAATGTGTTCCTCATTACTTTTTATGTTTTCTTTTTTTTTTTTTTTAAATAAGCACAAATTCCAATTTTGGTTTTAGCAACACACTTAAAAAAAATACTTAGTAATGTTGCCATTTCCTTTCACAACACATAAAATACATTTAGGGACTGAAGACACCAAGGGATGCATATTGTGCTCCAAAATCTCTGAGTACTTTTCCGCATTAATGGTGTCATTGCAGAAGTGCAAGTTACCTTTGCAAAGGGCACTGACCAGTGGTGTAAAGTAACTAATTACAAATACTCAAATTACTGTAATTGAGTAGTTTTTCTCAGGAATTGTAATTTTGTAAGTAGTTTTATAAATGTGTACTTTTACTCTCATTTGAGTACATTTTTAGTGCAGTATCTGTACTTTTACTCCACTACTTTCCTTCAACCTGCAAGTCACTACTTTATTTTTTTCTTGTCTATGGGGATTAGAAAAAAACAGTCCTGTAATTCCTATCAAATCACACATAGAAGGAAAATTGCATCATAATGAACTACCTCAAGACATGTGCGCTTTATAATTGCAGCAAACTATTTGGAAGCATTAAAAGTGTCCAAGATGATGACCAAAATCTTTACACGCATTGACCCAGAGACTGTTTAGATGCCCGTCACTGAGGAGAAGATGATGGATGTTTACTTTATGATGACCGAAATGGCCTTAAACACCCAGTAGGGACAAGACGTCAAAATGATGTCAGATTGGCATTGTACTCTAATGTCATGGGGACATTGCATTTTGTTTGGAAATAAAAACCAGATTGATGACAAAACTCAACGTCAGACTAACGTCAATGTCCAACCTAAAACCAACCAAATATCAACGTCTAATGATGTCACAGCTTGAAGTTGTGTGGATGTTACCACTATGATGTCTATCAGATGTTGGATTTTGGTTGACATGCCTGATAAATAAATGTCAGTATTTGACATCTATATGTCGTTGGTTTAAGATGTTGGCTCGACGTTGGATTTTGATCACTTTCTAACAACCTAAGATCAACCAAATATCAACTTCATTTGACGTCTTTATTGGACATCAAAATAACGTTGACCTTAAACGCTGGCTAGACATTGAATTTTGGTCATCTGACTTCACAATCTAAATCCAAACCTAATATTAATGTCTTATGATGTTGTATGCCTGCTGGGCAATCAATGCACTACAGAATGTTACCTTTACACACACATCCACAAATTACATGTAAATGCATCAGCTTTATACAGCGTAATACTCACTACTCACTTCTCTCGAGTACTTTTGAAAGGTCTTTTTACCAGGCCCACACGGAATCTGCGCGCGCAGAATTCCGCAGATTTTCTGCAGAATTCCGCAAATTTCGGCAGATTTTTAGCCCATCATTAATTCTGTTTATTTACTTGAGTAAATGTGTAAATCTGAATTTATTCAGTTTTTATTCAGTTCTTTATTACTTTTTATTTCATATATTAAGGTTTTAGTTATGATACTCCGCTGGATACTCCCAAAGTAATTCCACAGAAATCTGCAGATTTTTACCAAAATTCTCCGCAGAAATAGCCAAAAACGTCCGCAGATTCCGTCTGGCCCTACTTTTTATTCATACTCTGAGTAATATTTACAACAGACACTTTTACTCGCACTAATTTTTTAGGCAAGTAGTGGTACTTTTACTTGAGTATGATTTTTCAGTACTCTTTCCACCACTGGCACTGCTCAACCCCATACCATGATAGGCCCTGGCTTTTGGACTTGTTTCAAATCAAATCATTATTTAACCAATATACTAGCCGAAATTGCTCCTGTCCCAACTTTTTTTGTGTTGCAGGCCTGAACGACAGAAAAGGGTGTACTGTATATTTAAGTTGACCAGACAAAACATGAAATATTGTGTGTTCATATTGTCTGCAAATGAAATACAAGTCAAAGTCAATTTGGAAATCATTACTTTCTAATTTTGTTTGCATTTTTCATACTGTCCCAACTTTTTCTGATTTGGGGTTGTAGGAAAGACCCATCAATGCCAAGACAACTTACTTCTGGCCTCCTGGTAGACACAGAGGGCTTCGACGTTGACCTTTAACCGAATCATTGTGTCAGGGTCGAGCTCGTCCCAGTGCACTACATGTGGGTCAGCACCGTGATCCAGCAGCAAGCTAACAAATACTGGATCACATCCCAGTCTGAGAACCGCATCCAGCATACAGGAGGCCCGGCCCTTGACCAACGCGTCCCTGTTCACGGGCCCATTGTAGTTGTAGTCAGGATTGGCGCCTGCTTTCAGAAGCATCCGGAAGCAGGGGAGATGGTGGTACGCGGCGCTGATGTACAGTGGACAGGCTGCCAGAGTTGTCAAAGTACGAGTGCGGAATATAACCTTCTGCTCCAGTCGGTGGTCAATGTCAACATCAGCATGGAACCTGTGTGTATTTAAGAGCACATACTGCCTAATTCACTATTGAAAAATGGTCACGTTTTACAATAAGGTTCTATTACTTAATGTTAGTTTTATTTACTAACATAAACTAAGAATGAAGCTTTCTCGTAGAGTATTTATTATTAAAGAGCCCCTATTATGGGTTTTTGAAAATGACCTTCTGTGCAGTGTGTAACACAGCTCTAAGTGAATGACAACATCCAGCTGAGGTGTAAATCTAAAAGTGCAGCATGTTTAAAAGTATTTATTTTTTAGCAAAATGACTCAAAGTCGAATAAACGAATCAAGTTGGGTTCGGATCTTTTATTTGATCGCATCGACATCGATACGGTACATTACCAAATATGTACTTCCAGTTCCGGTAAAATGTGCACTTTCCCTCCACACAATAGCGGAGTCACAAGCGATCACGGGACTGATCATGACTCAAAGATAACTTGATTCTGCTGCGGGGAAATACGTTTACAACAACACCACAGTATAGCCAACATAGTGCTGTGTTTGTTCCTGTCATTTTTCATATTTTTGGTACAATAACCTACACTGCAACATGGAATTCATTGGCCGATTGCTATTAAAGGACCAGCAGAGACTATGGGACTTTATCAGACTTTGACAAGGACTTTGTCAGTAACTTTTACAGTTCATATGGACCAGTTTCTTCTTCCTCCAGATTATAAGATGAAAGTCTGATTAAAATTGTTGCCTTGTTTTGTGTAGTTTGCAAAATGTGTGTTTAACTGTGTGTTATAAGTTGAAATCGCCCTGCACGGTTTGTAATCACATATCGATTATAGATCAATACTTGTATTGTTTCTGTCAGGTTAAATCTGTATGGGGCTGTTCACATATCGCGTCCAAAAACATGTTGAAAACGTGATGCGTGCTTCTTCCTTTATCGATTTAAATGCGTTTCTGAACTGGCAATCCTCTGCTGTTTGCCTTTGCTATGGCCACCGTTAGCTGTTCCTACACACACACGGCGCTGTCAATTTTCAAAATAGTTCAACTTTTGCCACTGTGTGGATTAATACTGAATGTGTGTCGTTGTTATTACTTGGGGTTAGCGTTAGAGTAGAGTAATATGCTGGTGTTTAACTTCATTGGCTCTCACATACTTTGGGCAACTTCATTCTGTTGCCATGGTGAGCATTTCTCGTGCTGAATGTAGTTGACCAATCGCAACAGACTGGGTCATCTGACCAATCACTGCCGATTAGCTTCGCGCTAAGAAGGGGTTTGGGAACAAATGAATCACTGAATGAATCATATTGGAGTCGCTGAGATAATGAGGTAAAAACAAAAGCATGTTATAAGAAAATTAAAGTGTGTTTTGACCTTGCACCCATATCAACATGTTGTTGGAGACCCCTAAAACCAAAATAGAAATTTTTTTTAAGGCAAAATAGGGGCTCTTTAAATGACTAACTTTTAGCATCTTTACTATGACACATTACAGTTGCTTGTTCACATTATTATTAACATGTCAATAATCCACTGTTTGCCTTGAGTATGATCAAACAAAAGTATTTAACAAAAGTATATTAGCGACTTTTTTTACATTAAATACATGAGATTACCAGTTTTATGGTTGGTGTGGCTGGTTGTCAAAAAACTAAAAGGTTCCCATAATCATTTGTAATTGCATTACTTTTGGCTTGGACATTGTGTTTTATTCTTATTAATACAAAAAGAAAATGTGAAAAATGTCTGTGTTCAATGGCTGCACAATATAATCATTATCATTCATTCATTCATTTTCTTTTCGGCTAGTCCCTTTATTAATCTGGGGTCGCCACAGCAGAATGAACCGCGAACTTATCCAGCACGTTTTTATGCAGAGGATGCCCTTCCAGCCGCAACCCATCTCTGGAAAACATCCACACACACTCATTCATACTCATACACTACGGACAATTTAGCCTACCCAATTCTCCTGTACCGCATGTCTTTGGACTGTGGGGGAAACCGGAGCCCCCAGGGGAAACCCACGAGAACATGCAAACTCCACACAGAAACGCCAACTGACCCAGCCGAGGCTCGAACCAGCGACCTTCGTGCTTTGAGGTGACAGCACTACCTACTGCACCACTGCGTCGCCAAATCGTTATCATGATAATAGTATATGCAATATACGTACATTTTTCTTTGGTTAGTTAGTTTAGTGGGCTGGGGTTTAGTTAGATTGTTTTGTTATATGTATTTCTTTGTTTTGGCAACACTCATTTGATTAATAATTGTTTACATTCTATATTCCTTTATTCACCGTCTCATTGTTTATTAAATCATTAATCTTTGTTTCATTTAGACTTTGTTGTGGTTTCTCTTCTTTTCGTCCAGCACCACCACTGTATGTTACGACTCATTCTTTATATCAGCATAAACACCTAACAGTGATAAATGACATTTATTTCATGCATTGGTTGTTTATCTAAATGTGACCAATCAGATGGGGCCTTGCTATCTTTATCCACACCTCCCCAGTAGTTGCTGTTATGCTATTGGCTGGAGCAGCCTAAGGGTGAAACCCAAAACTGCAAATAAACGCTAATTGTGGGAGTCAAAACGAGAGAGGAAAATGACAAGAGTCAATCAGAGTCAGAATATCTGCTGAGGGTTTCACCCTTCCATTTTAAAAACTAAATGCTTGCAGCCTTGACAGTTTCTCTGAATTAGAATTAATCAGATCTGAAAAATATCTCTTACCTGTTTATTTTAATGTTATTACATAAACGATTTAAAATCATTGATAATAAGAATAGAATTTTCTAGGCAAATGTTAGTTTGTAAGTAATATCGTTATCCTAATACTCACCAACAATATTGCATATTGCAAACTTTTCAAGTATCGTACCACCCTACTGTTCATACTTGGCATTACTCTTTACAAGAACCAACTAAAAGTAAACGGAGTACTAAAAACCCTTTCCACATGAATGCCTATGGCACACAATAAGTTCAAAATTCTTTAAACAATTTGGGGATCTCAAACTGTAAAATGAAAAATAACCTTAAACATTTTCATGTTACAAAATACACTCACCGGCAACTTTATTAAGTACACCTGTCCAACTGCTCGTTATGGCAAATTTCTAATCAGCCAATCACATGGCTGCAACTCAATGCATATAGGCATGTAGATATGTTCAAGACGATCTGCTGCAGTTCAAACCGAACATCAGAATGGGGAAGAAAAGGTGATTTAAGTGACTGAACGTGGCATGATTATTGGTGCCAGATGGGCTGGTCTAAGTATTTCAGAAACTGCTGATCTACTGGGATTTTCCCGCACAACCATCACTAGGGTTTACAGAGAATGGTCCCAAAAAGAGTAAAAAATAAATAAATTTAGTAAATGGCAGTTCTATGGACTCAAATGCTTTGTTGATGCCAGAGATCAAAGGATAATGGCCAGACTGGTTCCAGCTGATAGAAAGTCAACAGCAACTCAAATAACCACTGGTCA